>NC_140092.1:21569735-21789492 GCF_964237585.1 Gallinula chloropus | reverse complement strand
TCCAACTTGAGGCCATCAGCCCTTGTCCTGTCCCCACAGACCCTGAGAAGAGGCTGCCCATGTCCCCCTGTGTCCCCTTGTGGGGAGGAACAGGCAATCTTCCCCTCTGGTCCTTGTGCATCCAAAGAATCACAGAACCAGAATCCCAGCCTGGTTTGGGTGGGAAGAGGCTTCAAAGCCCATCTAGTCCCACTCCCTGCCATGGGTAGGGACACCCTCCACCAGCCCATGGTGCCCCATGCCCCATCCAACCCAGCCTTGAGTCCTGCCTGGCATCCAGGGGCAGTAACTGCACTAGATCTATGTTTCTAAAAACCAAAGGAGTGGGATACATGGCAGATAGAAGTATTCTTAAATTCTAAAGTTGTGCAGAGCAAATCTTGGTCTAAAGAGGACCTGAAGCTTCTTCAAGGCAAGAGAGAAAAAGTATTTTTAAAAAACTTTTAGCACTGCCTGAGCTTGATGTGACTGGTGGGATCCACCCTTGTCATGCTCTGGGAATGGAAAGCCACATTGGGAAGGTGCTCTTGCCTGTGCAGAAGCAGCTGTGGAACCTTTGGAAGTGAAAAGCTCTGTGAAACAAGGTGGTTTCTGTGTATCTGATATTTATTGCCAGATAATGGTGACTTATGGGCCGTGCCTCTGAAGCATGGAGTGGGGGTCTCTCTGCATTTCCTCAGCAGCAGTCAATCACCCATGAGAGAGACGGTGCTGGTGTGTGGATAACGTGGGCAGGGAGTGTGCTGGCTGCCTGCTTTGCACAGTTGCATGCTGGTTGTGGGAAGGGTGATTGTTTATGGAGGTCCTTCTGCATGGTGAGGGAGGGCGCTGGTGGCACTTGCTGAAGAGCATCTTCTTGGGAGGGGGTTGGCCTAGATGATTCACAGAATCTCCTGTGTTGGACAGGACCCATAAAGCCTATTGAGTCCCACTCCTGGCTCCACACAGGGCCAGCCCAGGCAGATCATTGTCCTGATGCTTCTTGCCCTCAGCCCAGCTCGGGGCTGGGACCCCTTCCCTGGGGAGCCTGTGCCAGCGCCCGACCCCCCTCTCAGCACAGAACCTCTTCCTGACACCCAGCCTGACCCTCCCCTGGCAGCTTCACGCCGTCCCCTCGGGTTCCAGCCCTGGGCCCCAGAGAGAGGAGAGAGACCGGCGCTGCCCCTTCGCTGCCCTCGGCAGGAAGCCACAGACCGGGGTGAGGTCTCCCCTCAGCCTCCTTTCCTGACCTACTGAGGTCCTTTCCAACTCCTGAGGGATTCTGCAGTTCCCAGTCCCCAGCACTCTGCTTCAACTGCCCAAAGAGGTTTGTTTTCCACTCCTCAGAGAATCGGTTTGGGTTTGACCCTGCCTCCGTGGGTAAAAGTGACAGTGAGGAATGCTTCATCTTCCAAGATGAATCCAGCAGATGCTTCTCCCAGGAAATGAACTAAAGGTTGCAGCTTTGCTTGAGCGATTGTGAGTCAGGTATGAGTCACTTCTCCCTTGAAGGGCATCTGGATGCGCTGTGCTGATAAACACACAAGGAGCACAAAGCCTGGGGTGAAAGGTTATCACAGGAAGGAGAAACTAGGGGAAAATACCTTCCCCCCCCCCCCCCCCCCCCCCCCCCCACTCTGAGATAGGCTTGTGTACCCTGAACTCCCTTTTGTAGCCGGGTGCAGGATGCATTAGGTGTTAGGGATGCAGCCTCTCAATGTGTAAAAAGCAGGCAGGAGCCTTGTGTTATATCTGAGCTGGGATATCTCGGTCCTGTCTGTCCTTGGCACCGGGGAGGCTGTGCCTCAAGTGCTGGGTCCAGTTCTGGGCCCCTCACTCACCTGGAGGTGCTGGAGCGTGTCCAGAGAAGGGCAACCAGGCTGGGGAAGGGACTGGAGGGCAAATCCTCTGAGGAGCGGCTGAGGGAGCTGGGGGTGTTCAGCCTGGAGAAGAGGAGGCTGAGGGGAGACCTTCTCCCCACCTCCACTGCCCTGCCAGGAGGGTGCAGAGAGGTGGGTGATGGTCTCTTCAGCCAGGGGACAGGAGATGGGAGGAGGGGGAATGGGCTCAAGCTGCCCCAGGGCAGGGTCAGCTCAGCTGGGAGGGAAAAGTTCTTCCCTGGCAGAGTTGTGGGGCTGTGGCACAGGCTGCCCAGGGAGGGGGCTGAGTCCCCAGCCCTGGGTGTGTTTAACAGCCGGGGAGATGAGGTCCTGAGAGATCTGGGTCAGCACAGGACAGGGACGGTTGGACTCCAGGAGCTTAAAGGGCTTTTCCAACCTGGTGAGACTGGGATTCTGTGTGATTCCAACTGCTGTGGGTGCCTTGAGCCCGGGGAACAGGGAGTTGTGGATGGGGAGTATGGCTTCAGCTGGCTTTCCAGTGGTCTGCACAGTGTTTAAAGTCAGAACCAGTGTGTCTGAGAGCTGAAAACCTTGGAAACCTTGGTGTGAGAAGCTAGCTGTTTGGGGGGGAATAACACAGTGCTGGGTGGCTTTCCAAAGCTGTGGTAAATGACTGGAATCAGTGCAGAGACTGGTGACCAGAATCACCCCAGCCTTGAGCTTTGTGGGGTGGGAGTAAGGGATGGCAGTGATTCTGCTTGGCTTGGTGGGGGCAGAGGGGATCACAAAAGGAGGCACTGAAGCCTTGGGTGTAAAACCTGTTTCCTAGAGCAGACCACAACTGTTTTTTTCAGACAATCCTCTTAGCTCAGCAGTAATCCCTGCTCCCCTGGGACGTCAGAGGTAGGAGAGCTGGCTGCAGAGGTGACACATTAGCATTAATTGTGCTTTGTTTGATGGAGCTAATCCCAGCCAAGCGTGGCCAGATGCTGATTTTCATATATCACCATCCTGAGTGCTTTGCTCTCAAGCTGTTTCTTAGTGAGGCAGGCTTATTCACAGCAAGGGGACCACAGAAAGCATCCTGCCTTAGGTAGCCAGCAGAGCATGGGCTGTGGGAAGAGCTCATCCCTCATGCCAGGCTGACAGATAGGTTAGGGAGGGGGCAGGCACACTTGCCAGCACACCAATCCCTTCCCAACCTGGGACTGGAAGCTGCTTCTTCCAAGTATAGGCGGGTCAGGAGCAATTACTCCAGGTTCAACTTAATTATGCTGATCAATCAAGCAATTAGAGGGATAAGGGTGGCTGACTTGCAGGGATGGAGAAGTAGCTAGCCTTTTTTTGGGGAAAAGAGGCTAGTAATTAGCTTAGTTTGGGCTGGGAGACGAGGTGGTAGGGAAGCTGGGAATAAAACCCTCTGGTTCTGCCTGTGGCTTTAGGTGCCTGAGGGTGATGGGAGGGTTATTTTTAGGCTTAGGGCTCATTAAGAGCCATGTGGTGGGATAGACTGTGGAGATGCTGTTTGTCCTGGTTGTTGCCTGTCCCAGGCTGATGCTGGCAGATGCGTGGAGTACCAGTGTTCCTTGTTTCTGTGTTTGTGCTGCAGGAGACCCCCTCCTTGTCCCCAGGCTGAGGAAGAAAACATGAGTTCATCCTCTGGGCCAGCCAGGCTGTGGTTTGGGTTGGGTATTTTTGCATGGGTGTGTAAAAGAGCTCTGCCTCATCACAACAACCAAGGGTTTGCACCCAAACCATTGTGCCTATGCCTGGCCTGTAAAACACACCACCTCCTGCCCCAGCTATTCCCTTTCACCCATGGCATTGTGTCTGGCACAGCCAGGGGCTCAGAACTGTCCAGGGAGTGACAGTCAGGCCAGGTCATGAGCGTGGCTGGGAGGTTAGCCCTCATAGCCCTCTTGCTATGGTGGAGATGAGAGACCAGCCCTTTGTGGGTGTCAGCTCTGCAAGGCTGGGTGAATGAGTAGCAGAGAGAAGAGCAGTTTCTGGCTGGAGTGTATCTTCCAGAAACATTAACTTGAGCCCAAAGAGCCAAAGCATTCATGTTGTCCCTTGAAGGTCGTGTCAACTGCATCCGTTACCTTGGCTGGACAGACTCAAGGCAAGAGAAGAGCATCTCCTCCTAGGAGCCATAACCATCGTTGGGTTATGGACATGGCCTTGGTCCTTCCTCAGGTCTGAGGAAGGGGACTGGAGGGTAAATCCAAGTTGCTCAGTGTTGAATTAGCTGTGTACCAGTGAGGTCCACTCTGGAAGAAGAGTAGGTATCACCTGTGGAACAGAGGAGGGAGTAGAGGGAAGGGAGAGAGATCTCAGACCTCTCCTTCTGCTGAAGAAGGTTTAGTGGCCACAACTTTCCAGGCCTGGAAGAAGCACCCATAAGCCAGGCTGAAGGGAGAATGTGTTGGCTTTCCCCTGGCTCCTCCAGGCCTTGCTGTCACAGACTGCCTTTGACACCACAGCTGCAAGGCAGGCTGGAAAACTTCCTCAGAAAGAAGAAAGTCAAGGAGTATCCTACTCAGAAGACACCTTCCCAAGGCTGGTGACGTGTGGCAAGATGGTGAATAATCGACCTCAGCAGTGGAAGGGAAACAAACAACCACCACCAAAGCTATCTGCTCTTCCCTCCAGCAGGCCCCAGTGCCTTGGGAGATGGCTCTGCTGACTCACTCAGAAAGCTGTTTTCAAAACATGACTCCATTACTTGGAACCAGCCAGCTCCTTTCCCAGGGACTGGCAGCCCACCTCTCCCAATGTGGGGTTGTTGTGGGTTTTTTTGGGGTGTGTGTGTGCATGGTTTTTTTTGGGGGGGCTGGGGTGGGGTGGGAGAGTGGAACCCGAACCTGGGGTCTGATTGGCTTTTTTTGGAAGTCACTCCAATGTGATGTTCTCTGTGCAGGCGAATTAGGATTGTCCAGTGCTGGGCTCCCTGGGAGAGAAAAGCCAGGGATCTCTTGGAGAGAGTCCAGTGGAGGCTACGAAGGGGATGAAGGGCCTGGAGCATCTCCCCTGTGAGGAAAGGCTGAGTGAGCTGGGGCTGTTCAGCCTGGAGAGAAGCAGCCTGAGAGGGGATCTGATCAATGGGGATCAATAGCTGAAGGGTGGCACACAGGGGGACATGGGCAGCCTCTTCTCAGGGTCTGTGGGGACAGGACAAGGGCCGATGGCCTCAAGTTGGAGCCTGGGAAGTTCTGCCCCAGTGTGGGGAAGAACTTCTTCCAAGTGAGGGATCCCTGGGCCAGGCTGCCCAGGGGGTGTGGAGTCTCCTTGTCTGGAGAGATTCCAGCCCTGACCTGTCCTAGGGACCCTGCTTTGGCAGGGGCTTGGACCCTATGGGCTCTGGAGGTCCCTTCCCACCCCTGCCGTTCTGTGATTCCTTTACCTGGCCAGGGGATGTCACTGTGTCTGTCTTATGGGTGCTGAGGAGTTTATTTTGCTTGGGCAGAGATCAAGGTAAGCAGGAAATCAGAGTAGTGAGAGGGCATCCTGACCAGGGCCACGTTTCCTCCAAGAGCTCATGTTAGTACCAGGACTCTTGCCACAGAAGACTTCTAGTGCTGGCACAGTTGCAACCTTCCCCCCACCCTGCCTCTGATGGTGGGGAAACACCTGGGTGGGAAAAAGGAGGATTTTATTCACAGGTCTCAGCAGGTCTTGGTCTGTTATGAATCCATGTGGACAGAGGATCTAACTCCTCAAGGTTTTCCATGTGGATTGCCATCACTTTGTCATGGCTGGAGCCATGACAGCATCCTTCCCTGAGCATCCTCATGCAGCCTTGAAGCTGAGAGGAACAAAGAGAGCTCCCAACAGGATCTGATGGGTGATAACTGGGGTGGAGGGGTGGGAGGCACAGTGCTTTTTGGCCTGTGGTGGCACAGGCAGGCTCTTGGACATCAGTTCTCAGCGTGAGTGATTGCCTGGAGCATTTCATCCCTTGTCTGCTTCCCGGGAAGTCGATTGTCCTTCCTCCCTTTGCAGGGGGGCAAGTAGCACGGGCAGTTTCTGCAGACACATGAGGGGCTGGGGAATGAAGTAGGACTGGGGAACGAAGCACGGCAGGGACCTGGGTGTCTGTTTCACAGGAGATGGGCTCAGACCCATGAAGCTGGGGCTGGCTCATCTGCAGCCTTGGCTGGTGGCAGCTGGCAGCTGCAGAAAGCAGAGGGAGAAGAGGGAGAGGCAGGCTTGATGTGATGAAAAGAAAGATGCGAATAAACACCACCCCGATGATGATCTTGCCTGTAGAATTCCCGATTCCAAATCTCCATGTGATGAATTAGACCCCGAAATGGTGTTCAGCAAATGCTGCTTTGCCAGGCCAAGTTAGCAGCCTCGTTCATTGCTGGAGGCAGCTCTTTAAAACCCCTTTAAGGAGGGGTTCCTTTTACAGCCTGGCATAAATAGGATGCTTTCTCAACGGCAGCGTTTCCTCGCTCGAGCGCCGCAGTGGTTTCAGTACCCTTTGGTCTCCCACAGCTGGTTATACTGAAAAGAAAAATGACAGCACAAACCCCTGCCAAGCTCCTTGGAAATGTAAATAGACCGGAACCACCCGTGTCCTCTTCACACAGCATCAATCACTGCTGGGTGCTGGAAGTGGCAGCGCCTTCGTTACGGTCCGGGCAACTGCCGCAGGCAGCAGATGGGAGAAGGTTTTCAGACCTAGTGACAGTGTTTTGGGAGGATGAGTGGCTCTCTGCAGAAAATGGAGCACAGATGGGGTCTGCTTTGACCTTCTCACTCAGTAACTGTGAGATCTGTGTGTTTTCAGACCGGCTCTGTGTTTATCACCGGGCTCAGCAGCGTGGTTTGGGAACCCCGCGCTGGCTCGTCACTCGTGCTGGTGTCTCTCTTGGCTGGGCTTCCTGTGGGTGTGCAGCCAAGTAGTAGAGACAGAGAAACAAGGCAGGTTCTCAGTTTCTGGTGGGGTGTCCTCAAGGAAAATTAACCGCTTTACTTTCTCCAAGCAGACTGTGTTTCCATAAATAGTAGTCTTTGGAGGCTACTTTGGTGAACCATTCCAGCTGGTGCTCAGCACCACATCCATAAGAACAGAATGAGGTTCATCTGTATGAAAGGATTCCCAGAACATGGGGAGGACCATGCTGGGATTTCTGTTGGAATGGTGTGAGATGCTTTGGCCTGGTGATGAAGCATAGAGTGGCTTTTAGCCATAGTGTGTTCTGACTGATAAATACTGGCTTTACTACTGAAAGTCACCTGCTGCTGGTTTCAAAGCAAAGGGAGCAATTCTTTTAAGGAGGAAGGTAAGAAATAGGAGGGATGTAGTAGGTACTGTTCAGCCTGGAGAAGAGGAGGCTGAGGGGGGACCTTCTCCCCACCTCCACTGCCCTGCCAGGAGGATGCAGAGAGGTGGGCGATGGTCTCTTCAGCCAGGGGACAGGAGATGGGACGAGTGGGAATGGGCTCAAGCTGCCCCAGGGCAGGGTCAGCTCAGCTGGGAGGGAAAAGTTCTTCCCTGGCAGAGTTGTGGGGCTGTGGCACAGGCTGCCCAGGGAGGGGGCTGAGTCCCCAGCCCTGGGTGTGTTTAACAGCCGGGGAGATGAGGTACTGAGAGATCTGGGTCAGCACAGGACAGGGACGGGTGGACTTAAAGGTCTTTTCCAACCTGGGGATTCTGTGCTGTGCTCTTGTTTGTTTTCCAGGATGGCAAACGATACCTTGAGGTGTTAAGTGCAGGTGGGACTTCCTGGCTGTGCCACCCTTGTGCAGCAAGCCACCCTCCAGAGGATGGACAACAGTGGCCTGTTTCAGAGGAGCTGTTCCTTACCACCCCTTCTTCCTCACTGAACATCAAGGGAGGTCACTAAAGAAGTGTCAGTGCTGCAGGTCTCTGAAATGATGCTGGATAGATCCCGCCCACTGAGACCTTGTCCCAGCCTGGTAAGCTTCCCATGTCTTCAGCTGTAACTATGGAGAGCAAGGTGAGTTGCTCCTTTCATTTCTCCCCATGCACTCAGGGGCTTTGGCAGTCTCTGATGGATCTGTAGCTGGAAGATGTGTTCAACAGAAACTGGTAACCCAGTTAATGTGTTAATTCACACACACCAGCAGATTTCACTTCTTTTTGGTAGCATATTACCAGCCTACATGGAGTTTGGGGTGGAACATCTTCCTTCTTGGTATCCTTTGAGCCCTGACTGTGCTGTCCCTATGGACAGCCCTGGCAAGTGTTTCCCAGGAGATACTTATGCAGCTTTACAACCTACGTACTGTCAGCAGCATGAGCACAATACATGAATACTTCATCTGCAAGAATGAATACTCTCTGTCTTAGCTAAGAAACAATCTCAGTCCAAAGTTAGAGGAGATGATGCTGTTCCTCACTCCATGTTCTGCAAGACGGTCCCCAGGGAGGCAGTGAGGGGACCTACTCAGTGTCCTTCCTGTCGCTCCCATGTGTGGGGATCTGGCTGTGCTGGAAGGCATCCAGCAGCTGGAGAGGCCATTTGCTCTCTAGATCTTGTGTATTAATGTCTAGGGGTGTGTGTGTCACCTTCATTACACTGCTCTCCTCAGAGGACTGACAGTGGACTAGGCTTGGCTCCTCTACCATGAGATGCTCTGCTGCTGGCATGAGGTTATCTGTGTTTTATCAGAGGAGGTAACTGGGGTGTTGCTTGGTAGATGGGTGAGTAAGGTGGCTTTTCACGTGTGGGGAAAACAGGTGCTTGGGGTGGGGGTTTAAGACCAAGCCTTGTTGGCTTTAGAGGTAGCTCTGGTGCAGTGGGTGGTAGAGATAGGCTCATAGTTTAGAGGGCAACAGCACTTCATGGGCTGTTCTGGAAGGTGGGCGCTGGGATGTTGAAAGAACTGATTTATGGGACCTGAAGGCTCAGCTTGGGGGCTGTGGCCTTCAAGGACCAGCTTAGAACATCCTGGAGCTGACAGAAGATGACATTTCTGTTGAAGTTGGATGGAGCTGTGCTGACAGAAAGCACGGTGATGCCTGGGAGAGGACAGCTCAGCTCCAAAGAGCTGCAAGGTGCTGTCAGTACCTGAGCTACTCGTTGCCCATCTCAGAGCACTACTTTAAGCAAATCCCACCTAGTGTTTGCTGACAGTACAGGAAGCCTCAGACCCTGGTGCATCACCTGGGGCTCTGTCACATTTCCCTGCCAGAGGGGCCAGGCCATTCTTCTGCATGGTATTGAAGCCTTGAAAAGCTGGAATCAAAACTCAAGAGCCTTGAGATGCAGACAGCAATAGTCCCGGGCTGTCTGATGCCCTTTGGGGATTAACCAGCCCAAGCTGGACCTGACACATGCACCATCTGTCCCTGTCCTCTCAGTATTTCTATGCCAAGCAAGGGTGGCTGCTGATGCTGTGCAGCTGCTGGACCATGGGGCAGATGCTCCCCACTCCAGCTCCTCTCTTAGAGACCAGTCCAGCTCTCCCAAGCTCAGGGTGAGAGCCAGAGCTTGGATGTAGCTACAATTGGCTGTAAAGGATGTAAAACCAGCAGCACTGTTTACCCTGTGCCCAGAATGGACCACGCACCCTCTTACCCTTCACCTTCCCACGCAGTGCCACAGTCAGGGCGCCTGTATTCATCATCATTATCTTCCTCCCATTGTCAGAAGACACGATTTCCCTGTTGTTATTTTCCATCTGGTAGCTGTGGAGCTTTAGGATGCTACCTGCTGACCCTCTGCCTCCATTCAAATCATACCTCTCTGCTGGTATCACCCCGTATCACAGCGACCAGCCTCCTCCTGCAAACAACAATGGTGCATTATGCAGGCTTTGACTTCCCAGCTGATGGGGAGACCAAATAATAAAGGGGAGGGGTGTGTGTGTGTGAATCATCCACTCTGAAGCACCCGTGAAAGCATGCAAAGCTTTCAGGCTGCTGTGTGGTGTGACAAGGGAGGGGAGGAAGGGGAACAGTAAGAGATCCAGGAGAGCAGGATGACCATACGTGATGGTAGGAGGGTGTCTTTTTTAACACGTTCACAACAGACTCTCCTGGAAGAACTGGAGCATCATCATAGTGCTTTCACCCTGTATTATTTTTATATACTGTCTTGTGGTGGATTCAAGGTGAAAAGGGGGGATGTGTGGTATGAATTGTAGAATCATTGAATCCCAGACTGGTCTGTTTTGTGAGGGACCCCAAGGAGCACAAAGCTCCAACCCCCTGCCACAGGCAGGGACACCAACCTCCAGGCCTGGAGCTACACAAGGCTGCCCAGGGCCCCAGCCAACCTGGCCAGGGATGGGGCACCCACCCCCTCTCTGGGCAGCCCCTTCCAGTCCCTCACCACTCTCTCTGCAAAGAGCTTCCCCCTAAGATCTCATCTAACCCATCTTTAGCTTTAAAGATGGGGGCCCTTGTCTTGCCAGGAGGTCGCTGTCACCCAGGCAGTGATCGCTACACCATGAGGGTGGCTCAAGGGAGGACCTGGAGGAATCCCTGAGTACATCAAGGCACAGACAGCTGGGAGCAGGGATCAAAAGAACAGAGCTTCATGTTAACTTTTAAGAAAACATAAATTTTGCTCCTTTAAATGTTAAGGAGATGGGGAGGGTTTTTTCTTTTTCTCTACCAACTCTTTCCTTCACTTCTCTCACCTCCAGAGCCAGGGAAATGTGCTTGCTTGGAGATCCCTGCTTAAATCTGAAAGCCTGAGAGGGTGGAGAGCTCTCACCCTTCGTTTTGCCTCATTTGTAAGACCTGGAAAAGACAAAAGAAGGTACAGCTTTGAATGTCTGGTTCTGTTGTGTTACTGTCCTTCAAGATATGTCCTTCAAGATATGTCCTTGGAGCTTGTGAGCAAGCTCTTTGAATTTTTGTGGAGGAAACAGAGCATTCAGGAAACCAATTTAGTTTTCTGAGTGCCAGGTACTATCTCCGAGGCAAGAATCCTGGGTAACATCAGGAACTTCTTTAGCACTAAACCAGTGCCAGATCTGCCCAGTTCAGTGGGAGGTGTGAGAGGTGACCTGAACATGGTGTCTCCAGGTAAGATGCCACAAGCCAGGAGGTTCCTTCAGCTGGCAGATCAATAAGAAATAGATATTGAAGAATAGCCATGGCAAAATTTGCATACAGTTTCACTGGGCAGGTGGTGAACTATGAGAAGAGGGAAAAGTCTTTCTGGCTTAAATCAGCTGGAAATGTCTATGACATGGTATGAAGTAGGTTATTCCTAGAGAGAGAAGGAATGGCCATCAAGTTGGTACTAATGTTGGATTTCCTCGTGTGGTCATTGTTCTGTCTGAGGAGCAATGTGGAGACTAAACTGCTTGTTCATGTATGTATAAACAGGAAGGATTTCTGTACTGAAAGGGCTGTCAGGCATTGGAACAGGCTGCCCAGGGGGGTGCTGGAGTCCCCATCCCTGGAGGGATGTAAAAGGCGTGTAGATGAAGTCCTTAAAGACATGGTCTAGAGGTGGGCTGGGCAGGGTGAGGCTGTGGTTGGACTTGGTGATCTAAAGGGTCTCTTCCAACTCGGGTGATTTGATGATTCTACAATGTTGTGAGGGAACTGGATGCACCAGGAGTTTGTCTGTCACTTGTAGCGACGTAAAGGCAGCAGCTATGAGTGGGCTTCCTCCTGATGCAAGCGATGCATGGAAAGCTATGAAGGCTTTCCCCCCCCTCCATTGAAATCAGCCCCAGGGCACCTGATGCAGTGTCCTTTGGAGTGGTTGTGCTCTGCCTGTGCTGTGTTTCTGGTCACAGACTCATAGGGGTTGGAAGGGCCCTCCAGAGCCCATGGGGTCCAACCCCCTGCCAAAGCAGGGTCCCTAGGACAGGTCACACAGGTCGGTGTCCAGACAGGGCTGGAATCTCTCCAGAGAAGGAGATGGGTCACAGAGGTTCTCAGTACCCTTCTCAGCAGCACTGGCTTTCTGTAGTAATTTAATAACTCACGTTTATTGTGAAGCTGTTATTTATATCCCATTAGGTGTGCGCGGGCGCAGCGGGAAGCGACGTACCCTGTCATGGTTCACAAAGCTCCTGTGACACTTGGCAACCAGGAGGAAATTGCATTTTCCCCCTGCTGTAAAGCACCTACGGAGATGGAAGGTATGAAATTAGTCAGCCCTAACGTGCATTAATCAAGGAAAGGAGCTCGAGGATGCCCTTGAAGAAAGACAGCCTAGAGCCTGGGGTTTTTTTTCTGGTAGCTCCATGCTAGAGAGACAGGTCTTGGCAATGGCAGCAGAGGAAATGGGTGTGAGTGGTGGGCAAGAGACAGCCTGGAGAGACTGTCGTGTTATAGAATCCCAGACTGGTCTGTTTTGTGAGGGACCCCAAGGAGCACAGAGCTCCAACCCCCTGCCACAGGCAGGGACACCAACCTCCAGGCCTGGAGCTACACAAGGTTGCCCAGGGACCCAGCCAACCTGGCCTTGAACACCCCCAGACACGGGGCACCCACCCCCTCTCTAGGCAGCCCCTTCCAGCCCCTCACCACTCTCTCTGCAAAGAACTTCCCCCTAAGATCTCCTCTAACCCTTCCCTCCTCCAGCTTCACTCCATCCCCCTTGTCCTGCCAGTCTCTGCCCTTGAACAAGCTGATTCCCCTCCTGTTCCTCTGCTCCCTTCAGGGATGGGAAGGCTGCACTGAGGTCCCCCCACAGCCTTCTCTTCTCCAGGCTGAACCAGCCCAGCTCCCTCAGCCTCTCTCCATAGGGGAGCTGCTCCAGCCCTCTGAGCATCTCCGTGGCTCCTCTGACCCCTCTCCAACAGCCCCACATCTCTCTTGCACTGGGGGCCCCAGCTCTGGACACAGGACTCCAGCTGGGGCCTCACAGGGCAGAGCAGAGAGGGACAATCCCTTTCCTGTCCCTCCCTCTTCTGATGGAGCCAGTTATCATGAAAGCAGTTAAGTTGGGGAGGCTGATAAGGATTTTGGCCCTGGGAGCAGGAGGGAAAGGGGAATTTGGAAACAGCAGGTCTAGAAGCCTCCTCAGCACAGGACAGTGCTGCATCCTCCTCCCCTGCAAGCACTACTGTGCTTTCTCCTGGGGTGGCTGTGACACCGAGACCCAGAGATGTTATGGGTACAACACTGGGTTGCATGAAGGAGGAATGGGAAAGAAGCTCATGTCCTTTTCCTTTGGGAAGCTGGGTGGAAAATCCCAGGCTGGCCTGAGGTGTGTTTCTTTTTAAAACAATATTCAGCGTGCTCCTCACTCCCTAGCATGGCTTATGGTGGTGTTTGCTTTCTCCTGCCTTCAGAGGTTGTGGGTTTGAGATTCCTGGGTGGAAGATGATTTGTTTGGCTGCTGTGTGCAGCCTTGTGGGGATGATGCAAGATTGATTCCACTCATGGAACTTGAGGTGACTTCTCAGCTCCAGCAACATGAAATGGGAGGACAGCTCACCTTGCAGATGGTTGACTAAAATATTAAACAGTGATTCACCATTACTCACTGTCTCATCAGCTCATAAATTTAAAATAACTCCCTTTCTACCTTTTTTTTCGGTTGTTTAAGGAAAAATAAAAGAAGTAAAGCTGTGTTAAGGATAACTATGCTAAATTGGTCCTATGGAGAGGTCTGGTGATGAACTTTTTTACTGGCTTCTGCCTCCTGACATTAGTTGAAGTTAAGTAATGGGAGGGGAAGAAATTTGGCATCTTGATGCTTGTAGAGAAAACGGGAATGGTGACATCTCTGGGAATAGAGATGTGAATGGTGTTGTCTTTTGTATTTGTAGGAGGATGAAAATAACAACTGGACACCGTGCTCGTGGGCAATGGAAAAGAAGGTGCTGTGGTGTTGTTTCTGGGGTCCCTACCAGCTGCTGTTAGTCATTGCCCAGGAAGCAATTAGTAACTGCTGAAATCCTCGTTAACAAATTCTCATAGGTTTCTGCTTGTAAATGAGGTGGGTTCTCCTCTCCTACAGCAAGCCCTGGTTCCCAGGCTGGGCACCCACAGCCTCCCTGGGAATTAGGGGAGCTCCAGCCCATATGTACCATCCCTTCTTGTTTTTTTCCCCTTTTCTTGAGTGCTGATGCAGCACTCTGCTTGCAACCCCCTCTTTCTGTAGTGGGGGGAATCATCGAATCCCAGACTGGTCTGGGTTGGGAGGGACCCCAAGGAGCACAGAGCTCCAACCCCCTGCCACAGCCAGCAACACCAACCTCCAGGCCTGGAGCTACACAAGGTTGCCCAGGGCCCCAGCCAACCTGGCCTTGAACACCCCCAGACACGGGGCACCCACCCCCTCTCTGGGCAGCCCCTTCCAGCCCCTCACCACTCTCTCTGCAAAGAACTTCCCCCTAAGAGCTCCTCTAAGCTAGCCTTCCCTGTTGGAGCTCTGTGTTCCTTGGGGTCCCTTCCAACCCATGCCATTCTATGATTCTATGGAAGGTGGGTCCTGTCCACCTTGTTGTCCCTTCAGGGCTCATATGAAGATTTCCTGTCTTCTCCCAGAAAAGGGGGGGGGGGGGGGCAAAAAATGCTTCAGGAAATGGCCATTTCCCTGGCAACCACCACTCAACCATTTCATCAATTAATCAGGAAGAAACTAAGGAAGAGAATGGGAAGCAGATGCTCAGAACAGGATGAGGCTATGAATGATTGATGGCATCTAAGAGACAGGCAGAATCTACACCGGGAGAGACCCCAGCCTGGGGCTGAGGCAGCTTCCTACGCCAGAGCTTGTTACTGCAGGATGATGGCAGGGAGCCAGGCATGGCTTCTAAGGCTAATGTCCAGTCACCATTCAGAAAACCATGAGATAGATGGCAAATATATATCCAGATCAGCTCAGGAAGGCACTGAAAGCCTCAAGGAGAGGTGGAACAGGAGCTCTGTGCTAGTTTCCCCCACTGCATGTGGCAGTTCTCTTACTGAGCCTAATTTAAGTGGATTTTTTGATGCTCCTTGGCCAAAGTTAGGTGTGATCCCTTAAAGATGCTCATTTCCTGACTTGTTTGTGGTAGTGATGTGTTCACAGAGCTGCCTGCATGCTGTAGTCCACACAGACCAGACATGTCTAAGAACCGGTGTTGCCTGAAGGAACTGCAGGGAGGCTGAGGGGGAGAGCTTGGATTTCTTCTGGGGGTCCAGGGTGGGATTAAAGGCTGTAGGGGTCTTAAAATGTACTGTTACTCTTGTGCAAGCCTTGCAGAGGGTGGCAATGGCAAGGGGTGGGGGGGAAGCAGGCAGAGATTCTCCAGGTTTTGGGGGGTTCTTACAACTCAATCAGGGTGAAAATGAAAAGGTCTTGAAGAATTCCCTGAGATGACAAAGTAAAAAATGCCTGGATAGAAAACATTTCCATCACTTGTGACAGAAGTTTGTTACAGTAACTTTGAATCCATTCCCTTTCCCTCCCCTCTTTTCCCCACCTCTTCTCTCCCCCCCTCTTCCTCCCCCCACACCCCTCCCCTCCTTCTCCCCACACCCCTTCCCCCTTTTTTCTTTGCCTTCAAAACATCTTTTATCCTTCGCATTTTTCTCCATAACATTTTACTCCTTCCACTCCCCTCCACATTTAACAACCCAACATTTGTCTCTAGTAGAAGCAACTAACTGGACTGGCCAAGAGGGCTCTGTGAGCATCCCTCCTTCTACACACCACGTAGCCTTCCTCCATAGGAATTCCTATGTCAGTGCTGTCTTCCCTTTACGCTTCCATTTCAGCAAGTGCTGCAGCAGAGCTTTTCCATAAATCAGCAAGAAAAAAACCCTTCCTGTACCCATTTGTTCCTTTCACCTCAGCTTATAAATCCTTCCTGGGGATGAGGAGCTGATGTCACCCATCAATTGATCGCTGCGATGCACACGTCTGGAGAGCATCTTTGTGATTACAGCAGAGCTCAGCTTTCTGCTTGTGAAAGCAGATGAAAAGATGCTCTCGGTGGCAGCGCTGAAATGGGTATTAATTGCATTGGAAAATCAGCCAGTGGAAGAGCAAGGTTCAGATAATCAAGGAGAAAAGCTAATCAGGAACGTTAGAACCAGATTCAATCCTACGCCGTTACCGGGATGGATCTGCTGCCATATGGCTTTTCCTCTTCCAATACATCCAAAACCCATTAAATGCACCTTCCAGCTGAGTACCTGAGATAGATATGGATTAAATATGGATTAAAGCTGAAGGAAGGAAGGTTTAAATGAGGTCTTAGGAGGAAGTTCTTTGCAGAGAGAGTGGTGAGGGGCTGGAAGGGGCTGCCCAGAGAGGGGGTGGGTGCCCCGTGTCTGGGGGTGTTCAAGGCCAGGTTGTCTGGGGCCCTGGGCAGCCTTGTGTAGCTCCAGGCCTGGAGGTCGGTGTCCCTGCCTGTGGCAGGGGGTTGGAGCTCTGTGATCCTTGGGGTCCCTTCCAACCCATGCCATTCCATGATTCTGTGATAGAAGATGTTTCATCCTTGGATTTCTTTTAGATAACTCATTTTTAGGCCTTTCCTTTGGTAAGGAGTGGGAAACATTATTCCACACCAAACAGACTGGGTTAACCAGCTTTTCCAAAGCAAGTAAGACCTTTTGTTCCTTCCAGGAGCAATTTCTTGGGGTCAGGAGTCTGGGATGGGTAGGGACTTGCATCTCTCTTGTGTGCCAAATTGGGATGGTGGTTCGTGGTTAGTTTATGCAATGCATTGATTTGCATTATGTTACCTATACATGGCATGTACATCAAGACCTGTACCAGGAAGAGGGACAAAATGGCAGGGTATCAGCCAGGACAACTTCCAAAAGCAGTGAGAGCTGGCAGCCCCACTGTACTCCCCAAGTGCTTCCCAGTGCTGCAGCCTCCATCCTGCCCTGGTATCACCTTTTCCAGGTGATGGCTCGAGATGCTCAGGGATCTTCCTCAGACATGGTAAGTTGGTTGGTAAGTTGGCCCCAGTACTGTGGGAGCTGAGCCCTTCTGCCTTTCCCTATAGTGCCTCCTACCTGACAAGGCTGTAAAGAGAGAACTTAGGGCACACGGAATGTGACATCCCTGACCACCATAAAACACCATCAGCCAGATCTGCAAACATCCCACTCAGCTGCTGTCTAAACCTTTGCTGTACTTTCCCCTGTTTTATACAGTCATATGTTGTTCTTGACCCAAAGATTCCATGTGATACTGTCAGAGGTATATGTTGGAGGGGGAAATGCATAGAGCAGGATTAAAACAGGAAGAGAAATCACTTGGGTTCTGGTAACAAAGATCTGCTCTCTCCTTTGAGGGAAATGTGTCTGTTTGTTTATCTTTCTGCAGACTATCTCCTCTGTCCCATGGGAAAGGCTTCCATCCATCAGTGCCTTCAGCAAGTGGAGCAGCTGGGTGATGTTGTCTATGGACAAGATGCTTATTAGCTTGGCAGAAGTCAGACCATTTTAGGAGAGAAGATAAACACAGGTACTTTTTATCTTGGCTATCCCAATTTGATTTGGGTTTTGAGACCACCCACATTTCGTTGTGGCTCTGACTGTCCCAGTTTGCAGTGGTGCCTGGCCTTGGTGGGATGGGGAAGAGAATCAGAAGGGTGAAAGTGAGAAGGCTTGTGGGTGGAGATGAAGGCAGTTCAATAGGTAAAGCAAGAGCTGTGTGTCCAAGCAGATAAACCAAGGAATAAATTCACTGGTTCCCATTGTCAGGCAGGTGCTCAGCCATCTCCAGCAAAGCAGGGCTCCATCATGCATAACCATTGCTTGACAGGACAAGCACCACCACTCTGAATGACTCCCCCTTGCTGCTTCTTCCCCCAGGATGCTGAGCGCGGCATCATTTGGTATGGGAAAAGGGTGAGAGGAAATGGTCTCAGTGGAGATTTGGATTGGAGATTAGGAAACATTTCTTCACTGAAAGAGTGTAGAAGTGTGGGAACAGGCTGTCCAGAGAGGTGGTGGGTTCACCATCCCTGGAGGTCTCAAAAAAACATGTAGACGTGGCACTCGAGGACGTGGTTTAGCTGACGTGGTGGTGTTTGGACAGCTGATCGGATTTGATGATTTTAGAGGTCTTTTCCAACCTTAAAGATGCTCTGTTTCTCTTCTGTGATTCTATATGCATTTGGTCAGTTGGGTTAGCTGTCTTGGCTGTGTTCCCCTCCCAGCTTGTTGTGCACCCCCAGCCCGCTCACTGGTGGGGCGGTGTAAGAAGCAGAAAGGGCCTTGGCTCTACATTATCAACATTGTCCTCAGCACAAATCCAAAACACAGCCCTGTACCAGCTGCTGTGAAGAAAATTCAGCCAAAGGTTGAGACCTGTTGGAGAAGTGCTGCCTGAGTCATGCTGCTGAGTCAGCACAGCATCGCCTCCTCTACCAAGAGAGAAGCAGCATCATTTCCAGCACGCCGCAAGCTTTGGGGAAGGAACTTTGGCAGTTGAGATATGGAGAGCTGCAAGTGCTGGTGTAAAGAGTTGTGTGTGCCATCCTTGGAGGCCCACCTCGGTGTTTGAGTCAGAATGACTCTTCTCTTCCTCTTTCTGAGTCACTGGCACAGACTGTATCTGGTTTGTGCATTAGGACAAGTGCGTTGATGAAGATGTGTTAAAGAGGCCATGGCTGGTACCAAGGGGTACACACCAAGATGTTTTCCATAAGTAGAGTAGTCCAGTGGGACCATACATGGTGACACTCTTGTATATGCTGCTGGGAAGTAGGTTGATGCAAAAGTCCAGCACTGCCTGGGTTCACTGAGCCCGAAGAGTTGGGATGGGGTTGAAACTGGCACTGGTGGTGGAGCTTTTTCAGGTCCCCTGATGCCCTGTCTGTGAAGAGACAGTGACTGACATAGTCCCAGAGCCTGACCTTAGCCTGGAGAAAGCTGGAAGGAACCCAAGAAAAGTTCAGAAGATGACTCTGGAAAAGGAAGACTGACTCTTGTTGGGTCACTCCTAGAGGGGATGGAGTCTGTGCCTTAGAGCAGGAGCACACAGAGGCACCCTGTCATCCAAATACCTCATCTCCCAGGTGGGTTCAATTTTCTCTTCCTGAATATCAGGTAGGGAGCAAGATTCCCCACCTGGATGTGCCTGGCTCTGTCCAGGGACTTCACAGTACTGAGCTTGAAGGGGCTGGCTGAAATCAGGGGAGAAGACTTCCAGCCAGCCTGGCTTATGAGATGGCAGCTGTGAGACTCTAGTCCATCTGCCCCAAAGGTCCTGGTCAAGAGGAGGATCTAGGATCCAAGGTTCTGGGGAGCAGGCTACAGACTCTTCAGGGTCTCTGAGGCAGCACAGGGCTAAACATGCAGGAGGAACTGTCAGAGGTCCCAAGACTTGTCTGAGGTTTTCCTCTTGGGCACCGCGGGATGCAGACACTGGTGGTACTGACTGCTTTGTGGGGCCTGAGAAGATAATGCTACAGCAAGTGAGGAATGTGATGGTCACAAGAAGTGTGACAGGACTGAGGTTGTTGGGACATCTCTAGTATGATGCTGGTGATAAGAAGTGTTGCTTACAGTGGTTGAACTCAGGCTGGTGGCTGTTGTAACCTGGCTGGGCATGGAAATGGTACTGAGATGCATCACAAATGGTGCTTGAGAAGAACCTTCAGTTGCTGTGAGGTCTCTGCCTACTTGGGGAATAAGGGATTGCTGCTGATGGCTGTGAGGGGACCTCATTGCAGTCTTCCCATCCCTGAAGGGAGCAGAGGAACAGGAAGGGAATCAGCTTGTTCAAGGGCAGAGACTGGCAGGACAAGGGGGATGGAGTGAAGCTGGAGGAGGGAAGGGCTAGAGGAGATCTTAGGGGGAAGTTCTTTGCAGAGAGAGTGGTGAGGGGCTGGAAGGGGCTGCCCAGAGAGGGGGTGGGTGCCCCGTGTCTGGGGGTGTTGAAGGCCAGGTTGGCTGGGGCCCTGGGCAACCTTGTGTAGCTCCAGGCCTGGAGGTTGGTGTCCCTGCCTGTGGCAGGGGGTTGGAGCTCTGTGCTCCTTGGGGTCCCTTCCAACCCACACCATTCTATGATTCTATGATTCTGTGATCTACTTTAATGCCAACACAACCTTCAAAGCAGTGGTCATTGTGGCTTCCACGCTACCCCTTCAGGAGTGCACAAGTGAGGGGCACTGAAGCAGCCCATAACTTTTAAAGTTAAGGGGTGTGTCCTCAGTTCAGAGGGGAGCTGGGAAAGTAACGTACCATCAACAAAAAGAGGAAGAGAAACCAGCCCTAAAAGAGGGAAGCCAGGGCCTTCCAGGGCCCTCTTCCATGGCCTCTGCTAATGTTCTCCAACAGAACATGCCATGGTCTCAGTGTTTGGTGTCCTCTGAGAGTCCTCTAAGCATGTTCCTACCCTGTATTCACTCCAGAACAACCATTTTCCCTCTGCTTGAGCTGGATCAGGTATCTATGTGTGTGACCTGTCCCCTCAAGAAATGAAATTGTTAATTAGGTTCTAATGTTAATGAAAGAAGGCAGCTGAAGGGTCTGAAGGATGGATAGAGAACGCAGAACTGGAGAACATCAGGGAAGGCACAAGGTGAGATGACTGATAAGCCAAGGCTGAATTAAAGCCAAAACACCTCCTAACCTTCACAGAGGAAGGCCCTGCAAAGACACCCTTAATTTAGGAGTCTATTGGAAATGTGTCTTTCTAATTGCAGCTCAGTGATGGATGCTCCTGCGTTGCAGTGTGCTAAAACACAGGGAAGCAGATGCTTGTGGCAGCTAAGACACAGCGAGTCAGGGATGTTCCTAGGCTTCCCATCAGGCCTCCACACCTCAGCAGGCTTCACTGCTTTGTCCTGAAGCAAGCTCTGGGAATGGCTCTGGCTAAGAGCATCCTTCTTGTCAAGAAAGGAAGGGACAAGTGGGGCTGAGGGTCTCAACACAGCTAGCCCATGGTATTAAAGGAATAGGCTGGGACTTGTGCTCTCCCAGGACAGGTTTTATGGGAACAAGAATTGGCATTAAGGAGAAGGAAGAACATTTATGTTTGGTGTCAGAAGTGTGCAATAGAAACACAGCATGCCAAGGCAAGAGCCCTGTCCCCAGTGCAACATACATCTCCTCTTAATTAAATCTCCTGAAGCCTGGAAGCTCCATGGAGTCCAGGCAGCTAGCTGAGGATGATGGATGAGACGAGCCACGCCAACCCACCTGCTCTTCACATCTCTGCTCACTCTGTGCTGGTGGGCAGCTCAAGATGCTAGGAAAGCCAGGCACAGGGAGAAAGACAGAAGGAATTGGTGCCTCTGCCAGATAAGTAAATTATTTACAAGATTGTTTCTTTAGATCTGCCACTTCATGCTTGGTAAATGTGAGCAAGATTTACTACCACCCAGGTCTTCCTCAGACAGATGGAGAGGGAGGAGTTTTAACCCCTCAGGAGGTTTGGAATGGCTCCCACTGTGTCTGTAATACCTCTGGATTTACTTTCTTTATTCTGACCCAAGTCTCTGAGTCCAGACTGTTGGGGAAGATGTGTGCTTCACAGCTGATTCTGGGAAAGGAGAGCCATTTCATAGAACCATAGAATGGCAGGGGTTGGAAGGGACCCCAAGGAGCACAGAGCTCCAACCCCCTGCCACAGGCAGGGCCACCAACCTTTTTTCCCTGAGCATCTATTATTTCCTTGGTCCAGCAAAAAGGTTGTTGTTCTCCATGGGAATGAAGGAGACTGCCACTCAGAGAAAGGTTTGGGGAAAGAAAATGAAAAAAAAAAAAGGTTTGGAAGCTCCCTGTCCTTCCTTTTTGGAGGCTTTACTGGAATTTAGCCTTTTCCTGCCAGTGGGGATTTCTTCCTGTCTACAATGGCAGTGGCAGAGGAAGGCCATGTAGCACACCTACCCCTCTCTGTTGTTAGATGCTTGGCTCCAAACTGGATGAGATTGGTTGCCACGAGGCATTACTGCTTTGGCACTTGCTTATTTTCAGTGTGTGCTGATAGACACCAAAGCATCGTGTCTGAAGGTTGTGATAGCACTGGTAGGTCCCTTCTCCCAAGTGACAGGAGATGGGACAAGGGGAGTTTGGAAAGAGTTGTGGGGCTGTGGCACAGGCTGCCAAGGGAGGGGGCTGAGTCCCCAGCCCTGGGTGTGTTTAACAGCCGGGGAGATGAGGTACTGAGAGATCTGGGTCAGCACAGGACAGGGACGGTTGGACTCGATGCTCTGCATCACACAAAGTGAGGGATGCAACCTTCTCTTGCACCCTTGCCATGTGCCCTAGGAGGGCTCTGCAGCAGGTCTGGAGCATGCAAGGTCTTTGGACCATACCTGCCTCACTGCACCTGCTTTGGACACGAGCTCATGGCTGCTCATGCTGTGTGTTCTTTCACCAGCCACCTGGGATCTGAGCTGCCCTCTCTTAGGTGTAGAGTAATAGTAAAACCAGTGGTGAATGTCCAGAGTTAATAATAACACTTGCCCGGGGTACTTTGGGTGCCCTTTGCTCCCAAATAACCGTGGAATACAAACACCCGGTCTGCTAAGGACATGGAGTGGCTGTGCAGCGTGCTGAGATGTAACAACATCTGACAACAGCCAGCACCCCCCCCCCGGCGAGCTGTGGGCTTCACCCAGCCTCTGCTGAGCCCCTTTGTCCTGTGAGAGGGCTGAAAGTCAGCTGCATGATGCTCTTCCAGTGAGTGCATCCCCCCGGCAGCACACAGACCGGAGTGGATCCATTCCATGGGTGCTCACCCAGGAAGTCATTAGCAGCTGGCAGGCAGAGGTCCATCCCATTATCCTGGTTTTGTAATGCTTTGTTGAGGAAAAAAGACAAATAAGTCTGTGCCAGAGGACTGGAACTGACCTTGGATGAACAGGAGGAAAAGCCACTGTGGCCAGAGCTCTTCTCTGATGGTGGAAATGTCGGGATGCTGATTACTGGAAAAGCAGTTTTGGCGGAGAAGGTGAGGTGGGAGTGATGCTTTTGGAGGTGGAACATTCATAGAATCATAGAATGGTGTGGGTTGGAAGGGACCCCAAGGAGCACAGAGCTCCAACCCCCTGCCACAGGCAGGGACACCAACCTCCAGGCCTGGAGCTACACAAGGTTGCCCAGGGCCCCAGCCAACCTGGCCTTGAACACCCCCAGACACAGGGCACCCACCCCCTCTCTGGGCAGCCCCTTCCAGCCCCTCACCACTCTCTCTGCAAACAACTTCCCCCTAAGATCTCCTCTAACCCTTCCCTCCTCCAGCTTCACCCCATCCCCCTTGTCCTGCCAGTCTCTGCCCTTGAACAAGCTGATTCCCCTCCTGTCCCTTCAGGGATGGGAAGGCTGCAATGAGGTCCCCCCACAGCCTTCTCTTCTCCAGGCTGAACCAGCCCAGCTCCCTCAGCCTCTCTCCGTAGGGGAGCTGCTCCAGCCCTCTGAGCATCTCCGTGGCTCCTCTGCCCCCTCTCCAACAGCCCCACATCTCTCTTGCACTGGGGGCCCCAGCTCTGGACACAGGATGTAGTGACTGTCCCTAAAGAGGAGCATTTCTGTGGCTCCCTGTGTCCTCTACAGTACAACTGGAAGACATCTGGGAAAGGATCAGACTAAAGCCTTGTCTCATGGTCACAGATGTTCCAGTTGTGAGCAGGTAGCAGCTTGCTGCACACATGGACAGGCTGTTTCTCTGCTGGCAGATAACCCTCATCTGGACCTGACGATCTCTTGAGGTCCCTTCCAGCCCCTAGGATTCTGTGATTTCCATACCTTTCCCTTAGGGCTGGGGTGAGCCCTTTCCACAATCAGCAAGCATCTTCACAAGGATGTGCTGATAAGCAGGAGGCAGTTTGTACCTGTATTATTGCATCAAAGAGAAGGGATGTGTTGTGGTTGATACTCAGGCAGCTTCAGAAATGGCTCCTGGTGTCACTGGATGCCTTCTCATCCAGCTCTGGGCTTCCTCTCTCCTGGCTAGCAGGCTCTTCTCTGTGATGGCCTCTATTAGATGAGTCAAAGCATACCTTTCACTTTGATGCAATAATCCAAGTAGAAGCTGCTTCCTGCTTAATGCTGGTCCATTTGCTTCCATTTATGATGAATGAAGATTTTTCTCTTGCGCTGTGAGCGGCAGCACAAAGCATACAGCAGGTAGCTGCTAATTTGGTCAGGAAAGCTGGTTAGGGAAGGAGATAAGAGGGGGAATAATGAATCACTGAGGGGAATAGCTGGCTCAGGCGCTGCCATGTTATCATCACGACTGCACAGCAGCATCGGTGCCCACTCACCCGCCCAGCTTGGGGTCCATTTGGATCTCCAGAGACACGCTGTGACATGGAACTGTATTTCCTTTAAGCTTCCCAGGAAGCTCAAAATGAGCTGCTCAGTCACAATCTCCAGTCGCTGGGAAGCTGCAGAGCCTTCCTGGCAGCCAAGCGCTGCTTGATCCAGTAGGCAGAGGCAAATGTAATGGCTGGAACTGGGCGTGAGGCAGGTTAAGTAAAGCCAGGAGGTACCTAGCTTTATTGCCTGGGAAGGAAATGAAATCCTGGGACAGCTCATTCAGTAGATTCTCCAAAGTTCATATGCTGGGAGCAGGTGTCATGCTCTACATGGTCCCAACAGCTGAGATTTGTCTGAAGGGACACACTGTTATGAGTGAGGGGACAAAAAGGCTTGAGCAGGTGGCAAAATTGGGAAGAAAATGAAATATTATTTGGTAGTTCTGGATCACCAAAGACCTCTGTAATATGAAGGTGATTGATTAAGGTGTAGCAGAGTCCTTTCTATTTGACCTTATTATTTCATAGTGTTACTACTCCTGGGTCCTCCTGACTCCCTGTCCTATTAGACATTCTGGGCTTCAAAGTAGTGGCCACACATTGCCATGGCTTTGACTGGGGACAATTGTCTTTGGTGGAAAGAGAAAGGTGTTTTTTTTTCCCCCAGGACAAGCAAACCATTCAGCTCAGACCTGCTCAGAGACAACCACACAACTTTGGTCTTGTGTACAACAGCGAACACCATGTGGGGTACCAACCTGGGTCATAGAATCCCAGACTGGTCTGTTTTGTGAGGGACCCCAAGGAGCACAGAGCTCCAACCCCCTGCCACAGGCAGGGACACCAACCTCCAGGCCTGGAGCTACACAAGGCTGCCCAGGGCCCCAGCCAACCTGGCCTTGAACACCCCCAGACACGGGGCACCCACCCCCTCTCTGGGCAGCCCCTTCCAGCCCCTCACCACTCTCTCTGCAAAGAACTTCCCCCTGAGATCTCCTCTAACCCTTCCCTCCTCCAGCTTCGCTCCATCCCCCTTGTGCTGCCAGTCTCTGCCCTTGAACAAGCTGATTCCCCTCCTGTTCCTCTGCTCCCTTCAGGGATGGGAAGGCTGCACTGAGGTCCCCTCACAGCCTTCTCTTCTCCAGGCCGAAGGGATCCATGTCCAACACCTCCAAGCTCATCTGCAGAACGCCTTGAATTGCTGCAGGAGTGCAAAGTGCTGTTTGGCTTTGAGTAAACAGCAGAGAAACTCCCCTTCTGCTTCATTTTTCTTCCCCTTTCTCATCCAGAAGTTAAAAAAAAATAATAATAATAAGGGAGGATAAAAAGAGCATCCTAAGGGGGAGAGTTACCACATGCTGCTCTCAGTGTTAGGAAAACAGCATTGAGTCACACAAATAATTTTAGATGCTTCTAAATACGCTGTGCAGGCACAGCAGGCAGCTTCCCCAGCTATAATCTTGCCTGCTGCCCCTAACTCTGAACACACAGTATCCTCTGCTTCTTCCTCAGAGCAAGTGACTCAGAATTGCTCTGTCACTCACCTGGGCCAGGAGGAGCTCACCAGCTTGGCACTGGTTCCATTTTTCAGTTCTCAGTTTTCCTGTTTCCTCTTTCCTGTTCCCTGTTTCCATTTTTCAGTTCTCAGTTTTCCTGTTTCCTCTTTCCTGTTCCCTGTTTCCATTTTTCAGTTCTCAGTTTTCCTGTTTCCTCTTTCCTGTTCCCTGTTTCCATTTTTCAGTTCTCAGTTTTCCTGTTTCCTCTTTCCTGTTCCCTGTTTCCATTTTTCAGTTCTCAGTTTTCCTGTTTCCTCTTTCCTGTTCCCTGTTTCCATTTTTCAGTTCTCAGTTTTCCTGTTTCCTCTTTCCTGTTCCCTGTTTCCATTTTTCAGTTCTCAGTTTTCCTGTTTCCTCTTTCCTGTTCCCTGTTTCCATTTTTCAGTTCTCAGTTTTCCTGTTTCCTCTTTCCTGTTCCCTGTTTCCATTTTTCAGTTCTCAGTTTTCCTGTTTCCTCTTTCCTGTTCCCTGTTTCCATTTTTCAGTTCTCAGTTTTCCTGTTTCCTCTTTCCTGTTCCCTGTTTCCATTTTTCAGTTCTCAGTTTTCCTGTTTCCTCTTTCCTGTTCCCTGTTTCCATTTTTCAGTTCTCAGTTTTCCTGTTTCCTCTTTCCTGTTCCCTGTTTCCATTTTTCAGTTCTCAGTTTTCCTGTTTCCTCTTTCCTGTTCCCTGTTTCCATTTTTCAGTTCTCAGTTTTCCTGTTTCCTCTTTCCTGTTCCCTGTTTCCATTTTTCAGTTCTCAGTTTTCCTGTTTCCTCTTTCCTGTTCCCTGTTTCCATTTTTCAGTTCTCAGTTTTCAGTTTTCCTGTTTCCTCTTTCCTGTTCCCTGTTTCCATTTTTCAGTTCTCAGTTTTCCTGTTTCCTCTTTCCTGTTCCCTGTTTCCATTTTTCAGTTCTCAGTTTTCAGTTTTCCTGTTTCCTCTTTCCTGTTCCCTGTTTCCATTTTTCAGTTTTCAGTTTTTTCAACTTAATGCAGCCTGGGATTCTGTGAAAATCAAAACCTGCAGGCCCACCAAAACATTTACTGAAAAGCAACCTGATCGACAAGACCCATCAACAGCAGATGTTGCTTGGAACCAAAATTCAGTGCTGCCAGTGTACTTAGGCCTGGGCTGGACTGGTCAAGAGGACATTGTACCAAGTTAATGTCATTTTCTCCTGATAGGTCATAAGTGTGATATGCCTTGGCAGAAGCTCTTTTGAGGTTGCCCCAGGACTGAGTCAGGCATTATAGCACCAGTCAGGTTCATGTTAAAAATACAGAGCAGAATAGATTAGTGTGGAAGAGAAGAGATTAGAATAAAATCAACTGTTTCAGATGGAGATGGCCTGCAATGATTGTCTAGTCCCACTCTCTGAACAGTTCAGGGCTGACCAAACGTTAAAGCATGCTGTCAGAGGCATTGTCCAAATGCCTCTTATACCCTGACTGGCCTGGGACATCCACCTATTCCAGGGTTTGACCACCCCCATGGTAAAGAAACACTCCACTCTAAACCTCCCCTTGACACATCTTTGAGCTATTCCCTTGTTTCCCATCACTGCATCCCAGGAATAAAAGATCAGCACCTCCCTCTCCACTTCCCATCCTCAAGAAGCTGCAGAGAGCAGTGAGGTTGCCCCTCAGCCTCTTTTTCTCCACAACAGACCAACCCAGGGTCCTCAGCTGTTCCTCACAGGACATCCTTTCCATTACAACCTTATTAGAAAAGAAGGAAACGAGTCATTATGAGCAGTTTGCTGGTAACTCTGAAACTGGAAGGGCTTTGCTGGTGTTTCCAAAGAGGCAAAAGGAAAAGAATCAGATTCAGGAGGAAACCTGGAAGAACTATCCCATTGTCTCCATTAAATATACAATTTCCCTCCTCGCAAGATCAGCTGATGATGAAATTTCTTTGGCTAACAGTGGTTGGAATAAGTCAACTAAGAATGTCATCACATCTCCCCAACCCTCTGAAACAGAGTCACATGAAATCCTGTGAAGTAAATCATTTGCACAACCCAAATAAAGGAAACCTGCGTCTTTAGCAGCACAAATATTTAACCAGCCCCAGGAACAGCACACCGATAGAGTTTGAAGGACACTGTCCTGTGGACTTCCTGAGTCAAAACCAAATAGTCCTTATCAGAGGAAGTGCTCTAGCTGAATCACAGAATCCCAGACTGGTCTAGGTTAGGGACCCCAAGGAGCACAGAGCTCCAACCCCCTGTCACAGGCAGGGCCACCAACCTTTGTATAAGCTACAGAAGATCAAGCTGTAGACCTGTGTTTTGGCTTGGAGGGAGAACTACGAATCAACATTTTCCTGGAGAATCAGACCAAGGTGCAGGAGCAGTAGGACGATACCAGTGGCATCACCTATCCCACCATTCAATATTACTCTGATACCAGCTCCAGAACCCATATGTTATGAGTGTCTTGGGTCTGTTTTTTACCCAAGATATGGGCTACTAGATCTCAGGTAAGCTCTGGGTGAAAAATCTGGGGTGAGTTTAGGTGAATGTCTGGCTGAAGTAAACCTTGAGTCCCATTTTGCTGTGGTCACATGTGGGTCAAGCCAGAAATGCACCCAGACTTAGCAGATGAGGCATTTCTGTTGAGATTTAGGAGACTCTATAAGCTCCCAACCCATTCAAAACGATTGTACCGCTTCCCTTTTTCCAACGTGAAGCCATGAAAAGATGTTGACAGCATCAGCCAGAGCTTCCTCACTGGCAAACCAAAAGAAGGGCAGCAACAAATCTTCAGCAGAAGACAGAAAAGAAGAGAGAAAACTCTTTTGGGTCTGGCATATGTAAATATTCCTGATGTGGCCTAGCAGAGCCATGTCTGCTGAGGTCAGCTCCTTAGCGTGCCACTATGGGATGGCAAAACCCATCCTGGGCACCTCCCCACATCCTCTTGCCTTTCAGGGAGGAGAGGACTTGACTCTGCCTCGTTGCCACAAGAGGGCTCTGGGAGAGCATCCCAGCAGCCCTCAACAAGCACATGTGCCCTACAATTTGGGTCTTGAAGCTAAGCTAGGTGGTTGCAAAAGGCTGTGGAAAGGCTGGGCTGGCCTGGAGCAGTATGTTGGGGAGGGTCTGGAATAATCCACCCATTTCAGACCTGCCATGTGTCAACAATGCTGTCGTTTGCCAGGATGGTAGAAGAATCAGAGGCGGTTGAGTCAGTCAGAGGACTCAAAACCTGGAAGAAACCATCCTTAGTGAAGACCCTATCTTCTTAGGATGCTATTTGCTCTGCAACTGGTTGGCTGCAGATCTCTGCTTCCTCACCTGAGCCGTGGCTTGTAGGTTTTATGTTGACAGTCCTGGACAGCAAGGCCATGAGCTTTGAACATTCGTGTTCTGCTGCCTTCTCTGTCGGAGGCTGATCTTGCACAGGCTGGTATCTGGCAAACCAAGCATCATGGCAGGACAACAGGCTGAAGGATGGCTTACACAGCTGAGGTGACAGTAGGATGGGCTAGGGCAGGAGGAAAAATGCACACCAGATGTCATCTTAGCAGTATGTGTTTGGGAGAGGAAAAGCATATCCCTCATTTTTCCCAACCTTCCCGCTCCAAAATTAGCAGAAGGCTTGATTAGATGAGTGGTTTAAAGCACATGCATGTCCCGCTCCTTCCTGGTTCTTGAATGCATCAGAAGAATTAATGAGGTAGTAAATTTGGCACTTAGGTGGAGTATTGAAATCGCAGACAACAAGGCCATTTTCTCCCTTCCCTCCATTGTAATTTAGTCCAATTCACTGATTCTATAGTAATTGAAGTAAATGGCTGGGAAATTGTGAGCTCGGTGCTGCACACCATGATGGGATGATGAATTCATTCAGCTCTTTCTTAAATGTCACAGATGGTTACAAACTCAAGCCCAGAATGAGGTGGACTCAGTGCAGAGGTGGGCTGGAGGGGAGAGGAGGAATTCCCCTCTTCCTGGAAGCTCCTTTTCGCTCAGCAGACTGAAGTTGTTCTCCAACCCTTTAAGCAGATATATTTGAGGGAAACACCAACCAACGAGGGCGATGCAACTGAAGGTGACTGAGGAGGCAGAGCTTTCCTGCTGTTACCCAAACTAGTGTCATGCATAAAGCCATGGGATGGAGACAGGAGGGTGAAGGAGGGAGTCTTACACACAAGGTGTGCTAGTCTCTAGATCTGGATCTTAAGACATCAGAAGGTGTTTTGGGGTGGCAAAGGGACAGCCCATGTCTCAGGAAGATCAGCAATGGAATGAGGCTTCTTTCAGCTGACATGGAAGTCGCTGGGGAGCTTTTCCATGGCATAACACTGCTTGTTTTTGTTGTCTGTTTAATAGAACCTGCAAGGTGGAAGGAAGCCAGGCTCGTGACTCAGAAGACAAACCCCAGAATCACCATCTGCCCTGGAGCTGGGACCTTCCCCTTCAGAGGGATGGCCCTGTTAAGGAGCAGGTTGGTGAGGAGAAGTGATGGGTTAAACTCTTCAGCATTTTCAGCATCCTGTGTCATTCCAAGAGCTGTATTAAATTGCTCCCTTCTCTCTTCTCTGAGGTTTTCCTGTGGCTAATTAATTACAGAGAGAATTCAGAGGCCTTTGTGGACAGTTTGTCAACTCTGTGCAATGAGTCAAGAGGAGTGGAGCTCAGCACGGCCTGGAATGTGGGCTGGGCTCCACCAGGCATTCCCAAATTTGGTAGTTTATCAGGATTCATCCGGGACATGTTGTATCCTCTCTGTACATCTTGCTTTCGAGGCAGTGCATGGTGTGGTCCTTGCTGCCAGCAGAGAAGGTGGTGGCAGTCACCACAGGGTCCCAGGGACCTCCTGTTGTTTCCATATTCACCACATAGACACAACATGGCAATGTCTTTCCTCTGGCTTGCCCTTGATGTACAGGAGCACACAGAGTAAACCAGGGTGTGATTCTTCCTTGCCTTTTTTATATACACCAGCCAGGGGTCTCCTGGAGAGAGTCCAGCAGAGGCTAGAAAGGGGATGAAGGGCCTGGAGCATCTCCCCTGCGAGGAAAGGCTGGGTGAGCTGGGGCTGTTCAGCCTGGAGAGAAGCAGCCTGAGAGGGGATCTGATCAATGGGGATCAATAGCTGAAGGGTGGCACACAGGGGGACATGGGCAGCCTCTTCTCAGGGGCTGTGGGGACAGGACAAGGGGCCATGGCCTCAAGTTGGAGCCCAGGAAGTTCCGCCCCAAACTGGGGAAGAACTTCCTGGTAAGGGAAGAAGATTCCAGCCCTGACCTGTCCTAGGGACCCTGCTTTGGCAGGGGTTTGGACCCCGTGGGCTCTGGAGGGCCCTTCCAACCCCTACAGGTCTGTGAATCTGTGATTCTGTGACAAGAATATGAAGATCCAGACTCTATGTAAACATTCCCCTTCTTTCCTATGCAGCAGGAGACTGAAGAGATAGCAAAGCATCAACATCCCTTCCATCTCCAAACTTCAACGTTAAGCCCAAACCTACACAAAACATCACCCCAGGAAAAGAAAACCACATGTTCCTCCAAATAACTGGGGCATTTTTTGGCATGACACAGGGCCATCTCCTTACCTTCTGTAGAGAGTCCACCTCTCCAGGAAGGGTTTCCTCCTGCTGCTGTATATTCTTGTGGCTTGGGCTCCTGGCATTGCTGCTGTGGAAATTCAAAACACTTGGTGTTCAGCTTGCAGAGGGTTGATCATAACTTGCCAAGTATCCCCCGGGGAGAGGCTGATGTATTTGTAGAACCTCAGGTCTGTGGGCAAGCTCAGGTCGTTTCAGCAGGAACTGGGTCTTATTTGTGGTTTGTTGTTATGCAGTGAGCTGGAAGAGATGCTGAGTGACTCTGGTGACTAGTCACACAGCCTAAATAACAAGTGTGCTGGCGCTCTGATGAAGTTGAGGGTCCACTGGTTGGTACACATCTAGCAGATACTGGGATGGAGAAAGGAAAGAAAAAGGCTTTTAGGTAATTCATAAGCAGTAAATTGGTGAAACTATGTTGTAAATAATTAAGCAAGCCCCAAAATAATTAAACAAGCCCCATTCCTTGCCTCCCTACTTGAATGGTGCAGTCCATGCTACATGTGTTTGCCTCCTGCCCTGCTCATACCACAGAGTAAATCCAGCTACATGAAACAGTCTGAGAAAGGGAAAGGAAAACAGTCATAAGAAATGCAAATGAGATATCCCATGGGTGAAGGAAAGAAGGATGTTTACATGCTCAAAGCCAGGTTGGATGGGGCTTTGGGCACCCTGGGCCCGTGGGACGTGTCCCTACCCAAATCAGTCTGGGGTTGTGCGATTCTCTGATTAAAGACCAATACTGGGGCCTCAGGAGTAACTGGGGTCTTTTGTGGTGCTGGGTATTGCCATTTTCAGTCTGTGAGCTTTCTTGGATGTGTCCCCATGTTACAGCTGCTGGTCTTGGACCTCCTAAATCACAAACAGGAAGAAGAGGTGATAATGGGAGGACCTTTATAACCACAGGCTCAAAACAAGAAAGAAACTGGGCTTGTTTGCACCAGCTGTCAGCTTCCAGGCTACGAGAGTCACTCTGAGCTGGAAAACCCTGACCAGCATTCTGAGCACACTTCAGTGGGAAGTTACAACTGATTGGAGCTAGTGGTGGCTGCTGTGCTAGCACACAGCAACACCCCAGCTCTCTGCATCCCCTTGGCTGCCCTCCCCCTGTCTTCCTTCCCTGGCTGCCCGTGCCTCGGTCTTCTCAGGCGAAGGCACAACCCATGAGTTGGGTCCTTCCAGACTTGACTCATGGTGGGATCCCTGGAACTTCTTGCTTGAGAATGTAAATCTGGCAGTCACTGGGGGAACAGGAGCACAGGACTTGGGCTAAAAACTACCAGCAAGAGCCGGTGACACCGGTGTGCATAGAATGGTGGCTGGTGTTCGAATCTATGAGTGGAGAAGCTCATCTCTGAACCTTGAACCTACCACCTGGTCTCCTTTCAAGGACGGCTTCCCAACGCCTTTGAACTGCCTGGCATTGTCAAAAGGCCATTTCAGCAACGTGGCCTCATATCTTCAGGTGCTTTTCCTAAGCTGCCAAGAAGGTGGGATGGGAACTTGGATGTGTAAACAACCCCTGTGTTAGGGGAAGGTTGTGAACATGTGTTGGGCTTACTTTCCTGGGGCATAATTATTACAGATACTTAAGTAGCAGAGTGGTTGCACAATACCTTAATTACTATGTTTAGATGAAGCCTGTTCACTGTAGGAGTCATACTCTGTGGCTCTACTTTCTCTTCAAGGTGTAATTTGAACAGTTGTTGCTGTGATGCATGGGTGGCCAGCATGCACTGCAGTTTTCTGTAGGGTTCACACAGTTCCTAAACAGGTCCTCTTCACCCCACCTTTCAAGGTGCTACACTTCAACAGCTCACGGTTGGTGATATAAGAGGTGCCAACCCTTTGAAGCAGAAAGAAGGCAGATTAAGACACATGTGTGATGTTGATCACAGAGTGACCAGGTTGGAAAAGACCTTTAAGATCATCAAGTCCAACCATTCCCATCCTATGCTGAACCATATCCCTAAGTACCTGATCTACCCTTTTTTTAAACACATCCAGAGAAGGTGACTCAACCACCTCCCTGGGCAGCCTCAACCACCTCCCTGGAACATCCCTGGGATGTGATGATTCCTCTTACACGCACCTTTTGGTTGTTTCCTCTCTATATCTGAAGCACCTGGATATACTCACACTTCCAAATCTGTTTTTCAGGGCAGCAGAAGGAATTTTCAGATAGATCTGAGCAAGATGGTGCACCACAGATACATCTAGTACCTGGTGATAGAACCCATCCCAATGCTTGTTTTCCCTTTGGAAACCTGAATGAAAATAAAAACCAGAGAGAAAATGAAAGAGGTTGCTTCAGTTTCACATAAACCCCACGACACTGATCTAGGAGAAGGGGAGGGGGTGTCATTCTACTTAGCTTTACAGCAGCATAACTGTTGGTGAGAAGGGGCAGTGTAGGAGGTGGTGTCTGTAAAATTCTTCAGGGATTTGCCTCACCTCAACAGCAGATCTGCTGGTAGGGGAGGAGTTTACAGCCCTTGTCCTTCCTCATCACATTTTTGGGAAGATTAAATATATAAACCAAGGAGCCTCATCCCATTTCAATCCCCCAACTCAGCAGTAGGGTGCAGAAGCATCTGAGGACACTGGAAGAGAGTATCTGAAAATAGAAGATTGTCAGGTGGTTCCCCACTTCTCAACCCTGGAGAGCAATTGGCCATGGAGTCAGGGGAGATAAGAAGCTTGGGGAGGGGGATCAGTAGACAAAAAAAGAATGCAGATGAGCTGTGGCCAACGCTTCCTAATAGAGGTACCTATAGGTGGACTACCTGTGTTGGACATCAAAGACTTATTCCAGCTTCTCCCTGTCTGTGGCAGGGAGTTGGAACTCTCTGATCCTTGGGGTCCCTTCCAATCCAGACCAGTCTGTGATTCTATGATCATCTTAGTCACACCAGTGCTGTCAGCCACAAGGAGACTCAACCCACCCATCTCCGGCTCAGTCAGAGAGGCTTAACACCTCCCCTTCTGCTGCTCTCTCTGGACACCATCTATGCTCAGTATCCCAATGTGGGCTCTTTCTCAGACCACAGATAGTTTGGGAGTTCTCCTGGGAACATGTTTTCTGGACTCTACCACACAGCATAGGGCTAAAACATTAGTGTCTCTCCTCGTGCTGTCAGCCTGGCTGGCTCTTCCCACAACTATTTTTTCCCCCTAGCTGAAGGAATAAACAAAGCCACCCAGTTTAAACACCCATGTTACAATTTTTATCTGAGCAAGAGAACATTTCCCAGCAGCTACAGCCACGTGCAGGAGAGTGAGGACCTGTGGCAATTAGCAAGTGTGGGGAGAGAATATTGGGTCATGTTGAGGCAGGTTGTTCAGTAATTGTATAGGGGCAACAATTAGAAGAGGCAGAAGGCTCATTAGATAGGCTAATCTCCCAGAGTAGGCAGTGGATTGCAGAACAACCATCCAGTCCAAAGGATTGCTCACAGCTCACTGTGTGCCTGAAGTACAGTGAAAAAAACCCTCACCTTCTTCTGAAGGGCAACCGTAGAGACGGGCATCAGCGTGGGACCAGACCTCTGCTGCTTCTGCTTGTAGCTTCTCCAAAGCAGAGGGATGCTGGGGTGAAGGCTGCCATCGGTACTCCATCACTGGTTTCATGGGTTCCTCTTCCCCTCATCCCCTAGCCCCCAGCTCTTCACTCTGTGATGATGTGGACAAAGCAGAGGTGGCAGCTCTCCCTCCTCATTTGGGATATGGGGAGAAGCACAAGGAGATATTGTGTGGGGTGCTGGGCTGCCTGGGTCAAGAGGGACAGGGAGCTACTGTAGAGGGGACACCAAAGGGCTGTGGAGATGCTGAGGGGACCAGAATATCTCTTTGATGAAGAGAGGCTGAGGGACTCAGGACTGTTTAGTCTGGAGAAGAGATGGTTGAGGGGAGACCTTACTGCTCTCTCCAACTCCCTGAAAGGAGTGTGTGGAGAGGCAGGGGGTGACCTTCTCTCCCTAGTGACAAGTGATAGGATAAAGGAAACAGCCTCAAGTTGTGCCAGGGGAGGGTTAGATTGGATGTTAGGACAAACTGTTTTTCAGGGAGGGGTGTCAGGCATTGGACAGGCTGCCCAAGGAAGTGGTGGGGTCTCCATCCCTGGAGGGATTGAAAAGCTGGGTAGATGTGGGGCTGAGGGACACAGGTTAGTGGTGGGTGGCAGGTTGGGGTGGTGGTTGGACTTGATGATCTGAAAGGTGCCTTCCAACCAAGGCAGTTCTGGGATAATAGATGCAGGCTCATCAGTGTGAAGCAGAGTGGAATCACACCTTCTCTCCTTCTGCTGGCTGTGTTCTTGCTCATGTTAACTGAGACACAGTTGGGCTTCTCTGCTGTGAAGGCACAGTGGTGTCCCCTGGCCCTTTTCTGCAGAGCTGGTCCCCACTCAGCCAGCCCACCAGCCTGGAGCAAGGGGTCCCTTCATCCCAGCATATCAACTGCTCCCCCCAGTTTGGTGTCACCCTCGAAACCAGAGAGAGTAAGCTCAGTCTCCTAAATCTGTCTTATGGAGAAGACGGTTCCTCCATCGCCAGCCCCTAAAAACCTCATGAGATCAAAGAGAGGGAACAAACACTACTGGAGCAAACTCGAGTTCTTCCAGAAAGTGGGGAAGAAACATCTCTCTTCTGCAGATATTTCGAATGAAATGCTGGGATATTCTCAGAGCCACATGATCCTGGGGCCTCACGGTCCCAGAGCTTGCCGGAAATACCACGAGCCCTCGTTACACGCCGGCGCTTGCTGAGGGTTTAACGAGGTGCCTTTTGGTGCTCTGCAGTTTTATAGCCACCTGCTCTTCGTGGGATTACTGCATATCCCTAATATATTGCACGTGGGGCTGCAGTGATGTGCAGCAGGGTCACAGGAAGGTGAAAGTTGTTTACTACGCCCTCTGCCCTGCCCAGAACTGGTTCCTGGGATTTTCACAAGGGGAGCTGGTGTTTTTTTTTTTGTTCTCAGCAAAAGCTCTCTGGGAAGAGTCAACACTCTTGTTTTGGTCTCTTTGTGTCCTGAAAGGGGATAAATCAATACCACCAAATGGGCTCTTTCATACCCCTCTGGAAGAGGTTGATTCATCATGAAGCCAATGAGGGGTCTGCTACAGAGGACACAGCGAAGGGAATTAATTGTCTTTCAGCATCCTGAGATAGACTTTGTCTATTGGGGCTGGCACATGAAAAAGCTAAGCAGAACTAGTGCTTGAAAGAGAAGGATGTGAAGCACACCTTGCTTGAAGGCCAGAGACTGACCACAGCTAAGCAAGGAAGATGATGCTGCAACTATGGATGCTACCAAGCTTTCCAAGTGCCTGGCTGGTACATCTTGCCCAGAGTTAAACTGACCATCAAATCTGGAGTCAAGAAGGAATTTTTTTAAAGGCTGAGTGGGCTGGGGCTGTTCAGCCTGGAGAGAAGCAGCCTGAGAGGGGATCTGATCAATGGGGATCAATAGCTGAAGGGTGGGACACAGGGGGACATGGGCAGCCTCTTCTCAGGGTCTGTGGGGACAGGACAAGGGCCGATGGCCTCAAGTTGGAGCCCGGGAAGTTCCACCCCAATCTGGGGAAGAACTTCTTCCTGGTGAGGGTGATGGAGCCCTGGGACAGGCTGCCCAGGGGGTGTGGAGTCTCCTTGTCTGGAGAGATTCCAGCCCTGACCTGTCCTAGGGACCCTGCTTTGGCAGGTGGTTGGACCCCATGGGCTCTGGAGGTCCCTTCCTAGCTCTACAAGTCTGGAATTCTAGTAAAAATGGCTAGCAAAACCAGGCTTGGGCTAGTTGTGCCTTCTGTTACAGGGATGTGACCTATTTACCAGGCACATGGGGACTTCATTTACCAAGTCCCTCACCCTTGCAGACACTGAGGACATTGGCAACAGCCATCAGCTCTCTCACTGTCTTCCTAGAGCAGGAACTTGCTTTTGGAGTAGGTATTTTTTTGGTAGAGAAGCTTGCTTCAGAGCAGTAAAGTTGCCCAAGGGATGTGTCTTAAGGGGTCCTTAAGACCAAGCTACCAAGAGATCCTGACCAGCCCTTGCTGAACTGCTGCAACACAGATGGGAACAGTTCTCTCTCTCTTTACAAGCACACAATGTCAACAAAGGTTTGTCCTCTGCTCTCCACCACTTCCCAGCTGATTGGAATGAAAATTTCAACAGCTTCTAGAACAGATCTCACAGGTTTGGTCCAGATGGAGTAAAAACAACACAGTGGAGAGCATGAGTAAGCCCCCTGAGTATCAGAAGAGGAATAGGAGGAATAGAAGGAGGAATAGAAGAGCTGCCAGACTGATGATTCCTGGGCTATCTACCCATCCTCATTGCCACCAAAACCACTCAGATGCTTCTTTGAAAGGCAAACAGGCACACAGCAGACTCCATCTTGTGTAACACCTAATAGAAAGTCTGAGCCACCTCCCAAACGCTGAGTGTCATGTCTCCCCACCTCTGATAAAACACTGTTGACAAATAGCAGGCTTGCCATAATTAGAAGCATAATAACGAGGAAGTGCAGCTCAGAATCAATTCAGGCATCTAACTCTCTCCAGCTGCTATTAAAGCTGATGTCTCAGGCAATCAGCTGCAAATGGGTATTATTTTCTAATTGGATCCACAGCTCCCTACATGTGAGATGGGAATGGGTGAGGTAAACACACGTGCAGCCAGCATAGCTCACAGCTGGCTGTCACCCCTTCAGTGCCACTAACGTGGCCCTCATCTCTCCCTGAAGATGTGGGGACCCTGATACAGTTTTTCAGAGGTCTTGGGGTCCAACATAGGTAGAGAAACTGAGAATACAGAGTGGTGAGGGGCTGGAAGGGGCTGCCCAGAGAGGGGGTGGGTGCCCCGTGTCTGGGGGTGTTCAAGGCCAGGTTGGCTGGGGCCCTGGGCAACCTTGTGTAGCTCCAGGTCTGGAGGTTGGTGTCCCTGCCTGTGGCAGGGGGTTGGAGCTCTGTGCTCCTTGGGGTCCCTCCCAACCCAGACCAGGCTGGGATTCAATGATAAAAAACCCCTGCATCTCCTTTTCTCCTGATGTTTTGGTTCAGGGCCTGCTGGAAGCTGCAGAGGTAGTCTGCAGGCACAGGGGACTTTGAGACACACACCCAGGGTGACTACCTGCCAGCCATGCAAAAGGGCTGAGCTGGGAAATAGGCAATAGCTATTCCAGCATGTTAAATCACTCCACCTGCTATATCTGGTCCTGGCTCTATGCTGGTGGTGGAGGCTGTCCCCTCTTGCCAAAACCCTATCAGAAAGGAACTTGCAAGACACATCATGGAGTCAGAGTCCCAGGTCAAGCACTATGGGTAGATGAGCACCACCAGACTGTCCTTTCCTGGTTAGAGGGCTCTGGACATATCCCATGGGAAGTCTGCCAGGGCATTCTGTACATGTGAGTGGAGAGAGGCGTTTGTCTTCATCACTCTTGGTAGAGTTGTGATGGAGAAAGGGGGCTTTGAGGTTAGTGTTCCCTGACTCCTGCAAGTGCCTCATCCCTCTGGGAGTGGTTAAAAGCAAAGGCACCATGTCTTATTGGCATAATGCAGTGATGTCTGACCAGGACACCAGGAAGGATGAAGACTTCATCAGAAGCATGTGGCAGGGCTGCTCTGAGAAGATGTAGTATGTAGTGTGCTTCCCCCACTTCCATAGCAGGTACTTGCTTGTGATGTGGTGCCAGGAAAGCCAATGGCATCCTGGCTTGTGTCAGGGCTGGGAGGTCTGGGGAGGGGATTGTGCCCCTGGACTGGGCACTGGAGAGGCTGCACCTTGAGTGCTGGGTCCAGTTCTGGGCCCCTCACTCCAAGAAGGACCTGGAGGTGCTGGAGCGTGTCCAGAGAAGGGCAACCAGGGTGGGGAAGGGGCTGGAGGGCAAATCCTCTGAGGAGCAGCTGAGGGAGCTGGGGGTGTTGAGCCTGGAGAAGAGGAGGCTGAGGGGAGACCTTCTCCCCACCTCCACTGCCCTGCCAGGAGGGTGCAGAGAGGTGGGCGATGGTCTCTGCAGCCAGGGGACAGGAGATGGGACGAGGGGGAATGGGCTCAAGCTGCCCCAGGGCAGGGTCAGCTCAGCTGGGAGGGAGAAGTTCTTCCCTGGCAGAGTTGTGGGGCTGTGGCACAGGCTGCCCAGGGAGGGGGCTGAGTCCCTGGGTGTGTTTAAAAAAAAGGGTAGATGATGTACTTAGGGATATGGTTTAGCTTAGGATGGGAATGGTTGGACTTGATGATGTTAAAGGTCTTTTCCAACCTGATGATTCTGTGATGTTATATGATGGAGAGCTCCACGTGCTCCCCAGGTACTGCACTATCTTTAGAAAAAGAGTTTGGCTTTGCTTTCCACTTGCATTTTCCCAATATCCTCCAGACTCTGGTGTGTGATTCCCTATGAATTAGAAACCTCAACTGTCCCAAACCTTCCATCCATATGGATGCTTGTAGATACACGAGGTCTCTTTCTGAGCTAAAGGGATGAGCCTCATCCACCTCCCACTAGGAGGGAGGCTATACAGCCTGCATCCTACCCTTCCTCTTGCTGGTTTTCACTGGAATGCTTTCTGTGAGTCAGCAAGCACCCTGTGAGTCAGTGGAGGGACACACATGGGGCAAAACAGCCACAAACTCAACTCAGGGCTGGCTAAAGAACGTGCAGGTGTTATTCTGGGGATCAACAAACCTTCTAATGATGATACCAGATGGATTCTGGCCAGAAAGGTGTGCTGAAGGAAGGTGGGAGGAGGGCCTGGGAGCAATGCAAGAGGGATTTGGAAAGAAGACTTGGCTTCACATAGGGCCAGCTTCAGAGGAGAGCAACAAGAAGAGCTGCTAGAAGAGGAGTGAGCCTGTGGGTAATCCTAAATGGGATAAGCTGCATGGTGTGGAGGCACCAACCAGCACAGTAACTTGGCCCTTGAAGATGTCCTCTGCAGTTCAAGTGTGAGGTGCTACCATTGCTCTGGAATGGTCAGAGATACTTAGAGGCAGGTCCTACAGTACCATGGGGGCTGAGCAGGCTTGCATGAGGTGCCCTGCAAGCACAGAGAGGGGCCAGAGGAACCCACAGGAGAACCCTCCTCATTTTAAGAGAAGCAGGTCAAGGTAAAGAAAGCCACACTGAAACGGCTGGGGTGGTGAGATACTGATGCAAAGGGACCTGATGCAATCACCCCAGCACAGTTCCTGTTCCTCCTGGCTGGCCTGAGTGTTTCCTCAATGCATCAGCCATACATTCAGAGGGTGACACCACTCCTTTCTCTACCCTTCCCATGCCCAGGAGCACTTCTGACCGTGAGAAAGTTCTGACATGCAAAGACAACTCCTGTAACAACGCCTCGCTGGCTGGCAGCTGAAAGCAAGTGACACCCTCTCTAATGACCAGTTTCAGGCAGAAAGCAAATACACAGGGCCACACTCACCTGTCCTGGGCAATCGCTGCTGTCTCCCATGGGTGGGACTGCTGGGGGTTTTCGGCACATGCACCACTGGCCTGGGGTTGGAGGAGCCTCAGGGATCTTCATCCTGGCAGATGCTGCTCTAAGGACAGTGCATCTGGACACTGCTTGTGTGGTGCTGGAGGGCAAATCCTCTGAGGAGCAGCTGAGGGAGCTGGGGGTGTTGAGCCTGGAGAAGAGGAGGCTGAGGGGAGACCTTCTCCCCACCTCCACTGCCCTGCCAGGAGGGTGCAGAGAGGTGGGCGATGCTCTCTTCAGCCAGGATGGGAACAGTTGGACTTGATGAGCTTAAAGGTCTTTTCCAACCTTGTGATTCTGTGCTGGGGTATTTCCTGGAGAATTCCCAGTTCTTTGCTGCAAAAGTGTGAAACCCCTTAGAGATCACCCACCAGTGAGGGATGGAGCAAAAAGTAGCTCTAAAACTTGGGGTTTTTTGAGATTTCTGCCCAACAGACCAGACTCAATGAACACACCAAGGACCCTAATGCCACCTCTGCTTCCCACCCCCCCTCTCAGCTCCCATAGGAGCCTCTGGCTGGCAGGTGGCAAAAGCCACATTGCACATGGGAGGGTGGTTTGGGAGCCTCATGGCAGCATCCAGAGGGAGTGTCTGCCACCATCGATGGCATTTCCAAAGAAAGGAGCCAAATCCACCCACATGGGTCACGGAGACTGTGTCTCTGCCACACACCTTCCCTCTGGCCCAGCCCTGGCAAGGCTCTGTTGTTCTTCACGTGTTGCCCTGCATGCTGAGGAGACCCGCCAATGCCTGGCCAGGCTCCACAGCTTGGAGCTTCATATCCAAAACATCTGTCTAATCCAGGTGGTGGTGGGGAAGAACTGGGATTTGGGCTGTGATTTTGTTCCACAGGAGGGGCGGGAATAGTCAGGTCAATCAGGAATCTGCAGATTCCCAATAGTGTGTTAAAAAAAAATAAATCAGTAACATGTAGGTTTGTGGTTCATGGAAAACACAAAATAGAAGGGGGCTTTCTGGTCCAATCCTGTGATGTTTTTCCTTTTTTTCCCCCCATTCTCCAGACTTCTCATGTTCATTTTCCCCATGGCCACAGCTTTGGGATTCTCTGCAGATGTAAACCCATCACTATTTCAGCATCCCCTCCAGCTGCCTCAGCCTTTGCTCTGGCCTCAGAAGCAGCTGGCAGGCAGCTAGAAGACACAAAGTCCAGACTGAATCCTGAGCTTCCACAGTTTATTCCAGCAGCTCTGTGCTACTGTGTTTGCCTGCAGATCCAACGGACATGGATGACACCCCTCTCTCCTTCCCCCTTCCCAGTTACCTGGATGTAGTTGGAACAAGGATGCTGTTACCTGTCCCAAATGCTGCACTGGCTGCACAGACCTGGTACCTCTCTGCTTCCTCTAAGGAACCTGGTCTGGCAGTGGTGATGCTTAAAAAGCATCAGCCAGAGAAAAGTGTGGACACAGACATTTGATATGCAGAAAACCCTAGTGTCTTCAGACCTGCCTTCATCACCAGATGACACAACCCACAGACATGATGCCATGCATAAAATTAAAAAAGCCAACCCAAAACACCCAAACATTTCCAGTGGGAAGGAAATGTTGATGCTTCAGCTGAAATGGCAGAGGTATTTTGGGTAGAAAAAGGGGGTAACTCAGCACTGGGTAGAATTATCCCATGTAAAAGTCATTGATTTTGACAAAAAACCTCTGCTCACCTTACTTTGACAGAAGACAATGAAGACCATGTTGGACAAGTCCATCAGCTGCTACTACATTTCTAAGCAGGCACAGAATCACAGAATCCCAGACTGATCTGGGTTGGAAGGGACCCCAAAGAGCACAGAGCTCCAACCCCCTGCCACAGGCAGGGACACCAACCTCCAGGCCTGGAGCTACACAAGGTTGCCCAGGGCCCCAGCCAACCTGGCCTTGGACACCTCCAGACATGGGGCACCCACCCCCTCCCTCTCTGGGCAGCCCCTTCCAGCCCCTCACCACTCTCTCTGCAAAGAGCTTCCCCCTAATATCATCATTTCCAGCCCTGGACTTTGTTTTGAGCATCCCAGCCAGGTGAGAGCATGCTGCAGCTGACATCCCTGGGTAACAGAGAGGTGGCTGTACACGCCAGCACAGACATCAGTTCCAGAGATAAGTCATCTGCAAAGAGGCAGAAGAAGCACTCCTAGTGCTGGGTGGTGGATAGTCCCTCTACAAGGAGGCTAGTCTAGCCCAAAAAGGGGCCTAGAGTTAAAATCCACTGATGCTTTGAAAGGCAAGTGCTGGACTTGGAAAATGTTCTGATTTTCCCTTTTAACTTGCCTTCCTTCCAGAACTTCTCCTGTGCACATCTCCCCCAACAGCAGAGCTATGTCCTAGGGACCCTGCTTTGGCAGGGGGTTGGATGTGATGATCTCTGGAGGCCCCTTCCAAGCCCTACAGCTCTGTGATCTGGTGGTGGCTGTCAAGGAATGCAGTCATGTCCTAACCCAGTTTTGGATTTGCTGGGAAATTCTGTGAACCAAAAGTATATTCTCAGCAAATATACAGTTTTTCAAAGAAGCCAACTCTGCCTTCTCCATAGACCTGAGGTGTCATCACCACACACAAGCACACCCATGCACACCAATAATGCTGGGGTACTCACCCAGTGCTCATTACAGAGAGCTATTTTCAGATGCACAGAGGTTTATTATGGAAAATAAAATAAACAACTATTAAGAGCAACCCAGTAGAACTCTATTAATTGCAGGAAATATTTGGCCTGACAGACAATCAAAAGGTTGGAAAAGACCTTTAAGCCCATGGAGTCCAACCATTCCCATCCTAAGCTAAACCATATCCCTAAGTACCTCATCTCCCCAGCTGTTAAACACACCCAGGGCTGGGGACTCAGCCCCCTCCCTGGGCAGCCTGTGCCACAGCCCCACAACTCTGCCAGGGAAGAACTTTTCCCTCCCAGCGGAGCTGACCCTGCCCTGGGGCAGCTTGAGCCCATTCCCCCTCATCCCATCTCCTGTCCCCTAGCTGAAGAGACCATCCCTTCCCCAGACCTGCTGGCCACGCTGGCTCTGACACAAGCCAGGATGCCCTTGGCCTTCTTGGCCACCCGGGCACACTGCTGGCTCCTGTTCAGTCACCCAGCACCCCCAGGTCCTTCTCCCCAGCAGCTCTCTGCTGCCCCAGCCTGTAGCCCTGCTTGGGGTTGTTGTATCCCTTGTGATGGGTTCACAATGCTCAAGCTGCTCTAATACCATCATCTTGTTTCCATGATGGAAGTTTTAGGGCCAGAGTTTTGCTGCTTGGCTTTCATTTCCCAGCTCATTCAACCCCATCCTTTGGGGTAGATGTGGGTAGCTCACAGGTTTGTAAAACTACAGAAGGGTTTGGGTGGGAAGGGAGGTATGGGGGTCTCTGTGCCCCTCCTCTCCCTCACAGCCAAGTCAGGCCTGAGTGTGGGTGGCTCCCAAGGATGGAGATACCACAATGCCTTCAGGTCCTGATCCAGGGCTGCCCTGCTCTCCTGGAGCAGATGCATTTCCTCCTACCCCATGGGTGTTTGTCTTACCACATGTCTTCTTCCTGATCTCAGCTGGCCACTCCAGCACAGGTTGTTCACTTCTCTTCTAGATCAAGTACCTCAGGCTGGGTTTTCACTTCCTTCCTCCTGACTTTGGGGAGCAGAACTATGAGGCTGTCCTTACCCCAGGTAGGATTGCAGAAGAAGAGACTGCACAAGGGAGTGCACATCTATGTGGAAAAGGAGGAGGAATGGCATACAGGGCATCACTGAAGTCTGGTCAATAGTGTGAAGACCTGAACTCAAGGTGTTTTGAGTCCTCCAGCTGTGCACACCATATTTTCCCATTTAGACAGCTCTGTGTAAAGCCTGAGTTTAATATGTGAATCATTCAGGTACGCTCATTAAAAATGAGGTCACTTAATTGAAATGCTAAATACAGCCTAGGATTCAATTTCTATTTTTGCCACATCTGTGTTTAGGACAAATAAGTTTCCCCTCCCTTGATGGTGAGCAGAAGGCTGCTCAGGACATACTGCACAGGAGCTTTCCTGCCTCTGATAGAAAAGTCACAGCTCTGGTTTTGTGCCACGTCTCCACTCCTGTGCTGGGGTTTTTCCCACACTCCAAGCCCAGGTTTCACTTTTGACTGGTAAAAGAAACCGAATTGTATTTTAAAATAAAAAGCAGCTCAAACTGCATACAGCAGTGCACCCTTCTAGGGGTGGGAAGGGCCCTCCAGAGCCCATGGGGTCCAACCCCCTCCCAAAGCAGGGTCCCTAGGACAGGGCAGGGCTGGAATCTCTCCAGAGAAGGAGACTCCACACCCCCTGGGCAGCCTGTCCCAGGGCTCCCTCTCCCTCACCCTCACCACCAAGAAGTTCTTCCCCACATTGGGGTGGAACTTCTCGGGCTCCAACTTGGGGCCATCGGCCCTTGTCCTGTCCCCACAGACCCTGAGAAGAGGCTGCCCATGTCCCCCTGTGTGCCACCCTTCAGCTATTGATCCCCATTGATCAGATCCCCTCTCAGGCTGCTTCTCTCCAGGCTGAACAGCCCCAGCTCACTCAGCCTTTCCTCGCAGGGGAGATGCTCCAGGCCCTTCATCCCCTTCGCAGCCTCCGCTGGACTCTCTCCAGGAGACCCCTGGCTGTTTTGTCCCAGGGAGCCCAGACCTGGACACAACACTCCAGGTGGGGCCTGGCCAGGGCAAAGCAGAGGGGGAAAATATGACTCCTTTCTTGCTCAGTCACTGAAAATACAATGTCCTCTTGATGCAGAAAAGCTGTCTTGCTGTCAGAGGTGTGTCACTCCTGCTGTATGGATGGGCTCTGTGCCCAGGCAGGGGTGGACATCAGCTAAGCCAGCATCAGACACGCTTGTTGGCTGGGTGGGACAAGCACCTGTTGACTCCCAAGAAGAGCTTGATAAAGGCAACAGGCCTCTAACATAGCACAAGGCAGGAAGAGCACCATCAAACTGAACATCTCCAACCCAGATCCTCAGCACTCAGCTGAGGTCTTTGGGATGTCCCTAGATCATGGCTGGGCCAAGACTCTGCAACAAAACTACTCTGCAGAAGGAAATGAGCAACATGCTCTTGATGTATGCAGATATAGACAGATTTTCATGTTCAACAGCAGGAGACCCTTAATTGTAACAAAGGGAAACCCAGACAGCTCCCCTAGACCACCAGGGAATCATAGACTACATGTTGAAGAGGGGAGTACATGAAACTTGGTGTCTGGAGAAAGTCTAACTTGCTTACACAGCTGAATAAGCTGGAATCAAACCAGGCTCTTTTACTCAGGTAAAAGCAGAGCATCTCATCTGCATGCTTCAGTGTGTCATGGATGGACAGTGGAGGGGGATGAGGGACAGTGGACTTTGCTGCTGCCTAGGTCTGCATGGTTGTTTGCCTTCAACCAGACTAGTTTTCCCTTTGCTCCTCTCAACAGAGATCTCTCAAAGGTGATTAAGAGAAGATGCTAAGAAATCACTTGAATGGGCAGAAAGACCAGGAGACCAGTTTTGGAGATGTCCAGGTTCTAGAAGTGATGCACAGACACCCATGCTTGCCATGACAAACCAGATCTCTTGCACAGAAGCAACAATGAGCCCTCTTTTGTGGAAAGAAGAGCCACTAAACCTTTGGATCAAGGTGCACTTCTCTCTCCTGCTCTGTACATATTGACCCCATACATACACCCCTATACCCCATACATAGCTCCTGCTGCTGGGATCACAAGTGCCTGCAAACCTCCAGATCCAGATGAGCAGCACATCCAGCCCTGCTGCAGGTAACAGGAATTTCCACCCCAGCAACAGGAACTTTATTAATTTGCCAGCTCTCATTGGCTCAGGATTAATTACACAAACCATGACAGCATGCTCAGGCTCTACAAGCCTGTTAATGATTCATGGGCATTCTAGCCTCTGGGAAGAAAAAAGTCAACAGGAGGCAGGGATGGTGCCTTCAAATCAGAGGGGCTGCTCAGGCAAAGTGGTGAAGCTTTCTTTCCTGCCTCCTCACATCAGCAGCAGACCTTGCTCCTGGGGACCTTCCCATAGGGCTCACAGATACACTACAAGATCTAAGAGAGATGTGGTTTTTTTTTCCCTGGGCAATTTGCAGTCTTATGACATCACTGCTTGGAGTTGGTAGGGAGATTTTTACCTGTGCAGGAAGTCCTGGGTAGGTCTGTGGTATCACAGACTCAGAGTGGTGGGGGTTTGGAGGGACCTCTGGAGATCCCCCAGTCCCACCCCTGCCAGAGCAGGGTCCCCTCCAGCTGGCTGCACAGGACAGTGCCCAGGGTCACGGGGTTGGGATGTCTCCAGAGATGGAGACTCCCCAACCTCTCTGGGAAGCCTGGCCCAGGGCTCTGCCACCCTCCCAGCAAAGAAGTTCCTCCTCAGGGTTGGGTGGGACTTCCTCTGCTCCAGTTTGTGTCCACGGCCCCTTGTCCTGTCCCTGGGCACCCCTGAACACAGCCTGACCTGTCCTCCTGAGCCCACCCCTCAAGGGTTTCTCAGCACTGAGAAGATCCCCCTCAGGCTTCTCTTCTCCAGGCTGAACAGCCCTGAGTCCCTCAGCTTCTCTTTGGAAGAAGAGTTGTATGCCTGTATTCCCAGCTCAATATCCCATGGCCACATATTGACATGATACCAGCACTGCTCAGCCCATCCATCCTCTCTCTAAGGACCAGGGAAAAAAAAAGTCTCAGCAGAAGTAAAATCATGTTCTGATACTACCCCAGAGTAGTGTCCCAGCCTTCAGACACGTGGAACTGAGGGAATTCCTGGATCAGAGATGCTTTCTTTGCCATTAATAAACTTTGACGACTTTTTTAGTGATGAATTTGTCTAATTGCTCTTTGAACTTGTGCAAGCTTTCAGCCTGCACATCCAGTTCAGCTGACTATGCACCATGCAGAGACATCCCTTCTTCAGCAGCTGTCACCCAGCACCATTCACTTCTCCCAGTTCCTCTACCATCCCAGCTCACCAGCACGTGAGCCAAGCAGCTCAGGCACAGAGCACTTCCCTCTCTGACTCTTCTCCCCTTTAGGAAACTATCTCCAAGCACACCCAAAAGCTTCTGGATCCATCTTGTATGGCAGGGAAAGTCAACCTATTTTTAAGGCAGTTGATGGTTGTATCCATCCTGGAGCTGGCCATGCCCCTGGGGATGATTCAGCCAAGGGCCAAGAGCCTGCACAGCTCTGAGTTGGAGAAGTTCTTTCCTTTTCTGGTCCTGCTGTCTAAGTCAGTGTTGGCAACACCTGTGAGCTCGTGGAATGAGTGTGTTCAGGGTAGGATCACCTGAATACTTATAGATAGGAGAGGAAACAATCTGTGGCCATGGAGGAGATTGAACAGTGATGAAGCATTTCATTGAGAATGATCTCTCCTGAAGGAAGCCCAACACCTGGAATACCTGCCTGCGAGCAGCCAGAGAGCCCTGGCAGGACACTGCACTCACAGCAACTGCAGGGATAACACCAGTCAGAGTTCCCACATCCGTGGTTTGCTGGTGACAGGTAGAAAAGACACCTGGTAGGTGATCTGAAGTCATGGAGGAGGATAATGATTGTTGCTTAATGCTCTTTTTCCAGACTTAACCTGCCACCAGCTATGAGCATCCCCTAAACACCAGCTGCAAGGCACTGCAAGGTGCCAAGTGCCAAGCTGAGCACTGCAGTGCTCTGTCCTCATCAGGTTTGGGGTAGGATCAGGCAAAGAGAAAGTCCTCCCTGAGAAGGAGGTTTGTCAACAAGCCTAAATATCCATCTTTGATGGACTGGTGATCTTCTGGTGTAATTAGAGTGGTCAGCCTGGCTGAAGATTGGCTTTTTCTCTTTCACAGGGAGCCTTGATTTAATACATCTAAGTCCTCCACATCCCTGGCTTCCCCTCCATCTGGTTTCTCTGTCCTTTCATTATCTTTCAAGCCATTCCATGGATTTGCACATAACTTCTAATCCTAGTCACAGAATGTTCTGGGTTGGAAGGGACCCCAAGGAGCACAGAGCTCCAACCCCCTGCCACAGGCAGGGACACCAACCTCCAGGCCTGGAGCTACACAAGGTTGCCCAGGGATCTACAAGGTTGCCCATCAAACAAGCTTTTGGGGCTTTCTGGGGACACCTTCAAGGACTGCACCCTGTTGACCTGCATTCTTTCATTTCTGCTAATCTTAGAGGACAGAATGGACCCTCACCCCTGGATATGTTTCTAGCAGCTCCCAAAATTAATGTCTTGAAGTGGCAAGAAACTTACACAATGTTTTCTAACTGCCTCCATTAGGTACATAACAACTGCTCTGCATCTTCCCCCTATCCTGCTGATCTGACCTGCCCAATAAACCTGATGCATCCAAGGTCCTTTGCCAGTGTCTGAGGGAGCTCTTCAGGGATAACTGCATTGGGGTTTGGGGGGTTTAGGTTCCATTTTTACTCATTCACCTGTTTTTCCAGTAGGTTTGTGAAGCCTGTGCTGACAAAGCAGCATTACAGGTGGGATGAGCTATGCCAGGGAGAATAAGAGAAGTTCAATTTGGGAATTTCCCCCTATTGCTGGCCAGGCTGACATCCCCACCCCATCCTGAACTCCTTCTTAACTCCCACAGAAGTTTAAAACACAGGTTTCAAAAAGCCTTCTCACTAAGAACAGGGCAAAGAACAACCCTCAGCCTCTGCATTTCTCAAGTTGGAGCAGTTACAGGACAGATGGAGCAAGTGAGGTAAAGACTCAGGCTCTGACTTACCTGAAATGACCCAAGAAGCCAGGATGCTGTCCTCCAACAAGCCAGGATGCTGTCCTCCAACAAGCCAGGATGCTGTCCTCCAACAAGCCAAGACTCCTCACTTCAGCCAGGTCTGCTTATTTATATTGTTTTCTGACCCAAAGCAACATAGGCCAGTAGCAGATGAGCCCCAGCTGTAGCCAGAGAAGCCAGCTTAATTGCATTAATAATTAACCTTCAAAGGAGACTTGCATCGAAAGCAAAGTGCTGGTTAATTGGCTGAGCTTTCTACTGATCTGAAGAATGCTAAATTAGCCATCTCTTCCTGGTAGGGAAGTGTGGCTTGTACCTTGAACAACACCTCCAGCCCAGGTCCTGTCCTCTGTGACTGAAGGGTGGTGGTGCTTAACTGTGGTACACAGTGAGGGCTGACCCGGGCTGGGGGCCAGGTGCCCCCCAAAGCCGCTCTGTGACATCCCCCCCCGCCTCCAAAGCTGCTCTGTTCCCCCCCCTCCTCAGCCTGGCAGGGAGAGGAGAGAGGACGAGAGGCTGCGGGGCGAGATAAGGGCAGGAGAGACGGGGCAGCGGCTGCCGGCGGGGCAAACCAGGCTCAGCACGGACTGAAATGCAGCTCATTAACTGCCCAATCAAACGGAGCCGGTAATGAGAGACAACCCCAAATCTGACCCACCTGCCCCCACCCCTCCCTTCGTCCCAGGCTCGGCTTTATTCCCCGTTTCTCTCCCTCCCCTGGCTGGACCAGGCAGTTGGGGTCCAGATCTGGGTCCGGGTCCAGGTCCGGGTCCATCTCCTCAGGCTGCAGGTCCTGCCAGGACCTTGCTCCAGCGTGGGGCCTGTCCCACCAGGTCACAGCATCCTCCAGGTGCCTCCACCTGCTCCAGTGTGGGGTTCTCCAGGGGCTGAGGGGAATCCCTACTCCATCATCATCCTCCCTGGGCTGCAGGGACACAGCCTGCCTCACCAGGGGCTTCTCCAGGGGCTGAAGAATCCCTGCTTCATGCCTGGAGCTCGTCCTGCCTTTCCTTCTGCCCTGACCTGGGGGCTGCAGAGTTTCTCCCATCTCCTCACTCCTCCCTGGCAGCAAAAAGCTGCCCCTTGGGTTTCTCTTCCCTCCTTAACTCTGTTCCCCAGAGGTGCTGCCACTATCGCTGATGGGCTCAGCCTTGGCCAGCGGCGGGTCTGGCCTTGAGCCGCTGGTGTTGGCTCAGTGGGATGTGGGGGAAGCTCCCAGCAGCTTCTCACAGAAGCTGCCCTGCAGCCTCCCCTCCACTACCAAAACCTCACCATGCACACAACCACAGCCTATGCTAACGTCTACCCTCCAGCTAAGCTGTCCTGACATCACAAACTCACTGCCCCAGCCCAGGGCTCCCACCCCTACGCTGCTGTGAGGGCCCATGTGGAAGTTCAGGTCCCAGCAGCTCCTCAGATGCTTTGTAAATCTGTCCTCGATCTTGCTAAAGGTCTCACAAGAGATGGGTGATACCAAACAGCCAGTGTCTCATCACAGGACAGCTGAACCGCTGCGGTGGCTGATGCAGAGGAGCAGATATCTGCATCAGATGATTCATCTGAACTGTCTTAGAAAGGATGAATCACCGGCTGGTCGTGGCTGGGTCTCTTCCTTGCCTGTGACATGTGCAATGGCAATCACAGCCTGGGTCTTCAGTGTCCCCCGTGTCCGCAGATGGTCTCCTGGGACAGGGGATGAACTCTCTGTGATTGGCAGCAGCCTACGTGTCCCAGACACCACTTACTTCTGGGTCCTGCCTTGAGACAGCTCTGCCCATGATGGCTTTTCCATCCTAGAGAGGTTATGGGGTGCCCCGTCCCTGGGGATGTTCAAGGCCAGGTTGGCTGGGGCCCTGGGCAACCTTGTGTAGCTCCAGGCCTGGAGGTTGGTGTCCCTGCCTGTGGCAGGGGGTTGGAGCTCTGTGCTCCTTGGGGTCCCTCCCAACCCAGACGAGTCTGGGATTCTGTGATTCTAGGATTCTAGGGTCCGGAGGCAGAGCACACCCTGGGGTTTGAAGAGGAGGACAGGCGCAGTACCGTGGCACCTGGAAGAGTGCTTGTTGCATATTTTAGGGGACTCTACAATACCATCACCAACACAGCAGGACTGAGGAAGCTAGAGGCTACATCCAAGGAGTGGCAATAGGTTTGCACGATCTCATGACAGCAGTACGGAGCAGAGAGGTCTCTGCAAACCTAGGTTCCCCACAACATTCCCTTGGCACCCCTCCACCTCTCTGCTCCAGGGCCTTCTTGAGGTGGATTGCCTTGAAGATCTACCTAACTTGCAGCTGTTTTCTTCATGCAAAGAAAGCACATCTGCCTCCTTGGGTCAGAAGCGACCCTTTGTAGAGGTTGTGAAGACATCTTGTGTGTTAAGACACGACAGGGCCAGGGTGTCTCCATACGACTTGGAAACGGGGTCCTCTGTTAAAGAGAAGGGGTGACAGGGGACACCTCTCCCCTTGATGGGTGCAGTACACAAGGCCGCAGCGTGGTGCAGGAACATGAGCACCATTTATCTCCTCTCAATTCTCCCCTCTTCCCAGAACCTTTGAATCAGTTGCACGTACCAATTAAGTGCAGCTCACACACCCTGTGAGGCAACCGAGTGCTGTTTTACTTATTTTATTAGGGATGGGGAAACAAACGTGTGGAAAGGCTGGTGACACGTGGGGCCGGAGCCTCTGGCCTAGCCCTGCCTTTGCTGTGTCCCATGGGTGGGCGTCCTCCTCTGCTGCTCCTCGGGGTGCGACAGGCTCACTCCAGCCCCTTCCCACTGCAAAAGCACCCATCTCTGGAGCGTATTCCGAGTCCTTCTGTGTCCCTGGCTGAGCTAAAGGTGAGCTCTGGGGGCGGGGGGTGGGTCTTAGCACCCACTGCCCGAGCAGCCTGCAGTAACATCTGTGCAGGACCATGCAGGGACGCAGGGAGCATTGGTGTCATTGGTAGGGGCAGAATAATTGGCCGTGTGATTAATTCTGGGCCTATCAGGGGTCTCATATTAGTGATAAACTGGAAATGCCAACCTGGTTGCGATTGTGCTTGATTGGCGCGGCATGATTTAGTTAACCCAGGCTTACACTTGATCATTGCCCATTAGCATCTGGTATTAAAAACTCTCTGAACTCCCTGGGCTCAGCAGCTACCTTAAGGAAGTCATTTGACATCTATTCAGGAGATTTAATTGTGCCATTATGTGCCTGTGTACGGTACCGAGTGCCATTTAACCATTGCCCTTGCTCGGTCATTAATTACTGGGCCCGAGTAACAAGCGTGGGAGCTCGCTACACGGCTCTCCATGGCTGAGGCAGCAACAATGCCACGCTCAAGATGAACACCAGCCTGGCTGTGGACTGCAATGGATACGTTGGGATCTTCAGGCAAAACCTGTTTGTTTTACTGGGGAGGCAGAGAGCATTTGGAGCCGGCATGAGGGGGAGAGGAGCCAGGTGTGAGGCAACCCAAGATGCTTTCCAGCTCCAGGGCTTTTTTGGAGAAGGAGGCCAGGGCTTAAAATAGCTAATGCAAAAGGATTTCAACACCAACAGACTATCCCCCCAGGGAGAGGGGAACATTTTAAACAACATATTATGGATGCGGGTGAGCCTAGACTGCCAGGGTGTCTCTTCATAGAATCACGGACAGGTTTGGGTTGGAAGGGACCTCAAAGCCCATCTAGTTCCAACCCCCTGCCATGGGCAGGGACACTCTCACTAGCCCAGGGTGACCAAAGCCCCGTGCAACCTGTCCTTTTCCCTTTGCTTTCTAGTCTTGGGCAAGTGATACGGGCTCCTTCATTGGCCAGCACTGGGACTGATGCTGCGATGGAGAGGGGACTCAGCAAGCACAGCCTGCTGCCTTGCTGAGGCTGTTATTCCTGCAGGCAGTCCCGCTCTCTGTGGTTCACCCTTAAGCAATGCACTTGTGGGAGTCTGTCGAGGCGGCAGCGTTCCGAGCTGACGCCCACCGCGGGGCAGAACAGGCTCCGAAAGCATCCCTGCCAAACGTGAGCGGGTCCTGCCCCTGGCACGTGGAGAAGCCAAGGTGGCTGCATGGGCGAGGGGTGGGAAGGAAGGGGGCGTGTGTGTGTGTGTGTGTGTGTGTGTGTGTGCAGCACCTCGGTGCTGGGGTGCCAAACCTCCCACTTTAGGGACGTGACCCAGCACGTAATGAAGGAACACAGCCTGGAGTTGGTGCGTGTGTGAGAGGGAGGGATGGAATTTAGCTCCAAAAGCACTTACCCAGGCACACACCTCTGCCAGGACACCTTCTCCCCAGTTATTCAACTTTACTCCTGGGCTAACACTGCCCCTGGTTTAATTCTGCTGGCAGGAAGCAGACAGCAATGTGTCAGGTCACAAGAGAGCCCCCAGCATCTCTCAGCCTGCATCCGGCTGCGGTTGGGTGGCGTTTCTATATTCATCGCTGTGTTTCCTGTGGGGGCATTTCTGATAAGCTTCACACTTTACATCCTGTAGGGCCCCCCCCTTTCTCCCCACCACCCCCTCCTCTCACCTCTGGCACTCACAGGATGTTCTCTGCACCCTGAGCAGCTCGGGGGCCACCAGTTCGCTTGCTGAAAATGGGTGTCACGGGCATTGTCCCAAGGATGGGATGAGCAGAGAGAGCTGGAGGCTCTGCTGGGGGTAGTGCTGGGTATTGAACAACTACAGCCCATGGAGGAGAGCCCCAGCAGGTTGAGGGGGTGAGGGGTGGGAGTGTCCAGCCCAAATTTTGCTCAGGGCCTGCTGGGTGTCCCTTTGGTGTGTCTCAGCAGAGGCACCCCAACTCCTGCTGCAATCAAGGACAATCCTTGTCATCCCCCCAGTCCTGATGTACATGGGAGAGGGAGGAAAACAGCACAAAGAGAAGAATTATGACCACATTTTCAGACAAAACTCCCCATTCCCTCCTGGCAGGTCCATATACCAGTGAACACCACTGATTTCCTCTCACTGCAATTCCAGTGGTGTTATTTAACAGCAGAGCTGAAAATCATCTTCAAAGGGAGATTTAGGGTACGCATGCAATTCCCAAATTGAAGACCAGGGAAAAGCACGCTCCTTGCTTGCTTAATTGACTTCCAGTAGAGATTTTTATTCCTCATCAGTGAAGAACCATCATCTTCCTTTGGCAGCTATTACATTTACGTGGAATTTCCTCCACTCCTTTCTTGTTTTGTTTAATAATCAAAGCCTGAATTTCTTTCTGTTGTGCTGCTGTAAAGCCAGACCAGCTCCATTAAAGCTCCCAGACTGGGAGGCTTGTACATCAGTGACTCCAGGCACATCCTACCTGTGTGACCTGTCTTAGGGACCCTGCTTTGGCAGGGGGTTGGACTCAATGGGCTCTGGAGGTCCCTTCCAACCCCTACGAGTCTGGGATTCTGTGATCCACACCCCACCTCCTGAAAATACTTCTCTAGGTGCTTTGAGGGTCTGAAACCAGGAGTGGGCTTTATCTTTGCGAGTTTTCCAGATGGAGACCTCAGCATCAGGCTGTGGATGGGAATAGAACCTGATCTGCAGTTCAGGTGCCTGGCTCTGGGGTGAAAAGGGGCTTAATAGGATGGATGTGACCCATCTCCACCACAGACCTCTTCCAGGGGCAGGGGAAAGGGTATGAAAAGGACCCAGCAGTTTTTGGTTTATGAAGGTAAATGTAGCTGCAGTTCATTGTGGCTGTTATGGGTACAGGCTGCTATGAGAAAAGTCATGTCAGAAGTTGTAGTTCCCACCAGAAAAAGGAAGAAAAGCCTCATTAAACAGCTTCTCCTTTGCCAGAGGAGATCATGGGAAGAATCAAATAAACAAGCCCCGATTTCCAAACGAACAGAGTCTCCCACTTCTCCAGGGTGTAACGAATAGCTGTCACACCACCCAAAGCCTTGGCGTGGAGAGCCAGGGACTCAGCCAAATATTGTAAGCATTTGTGGAGGAGTGTACCTTGTCCAAGGGAGCCACCTCTTCAGATGGGATCCAGGGTGCGGCCAGCTCCAGCATGACTGTGGCTGGGAGGGCTCAGCCACAGCCCTGCCTTGATCACCATGTTTCCAACCTGGGCAAACCCCCTCACACCCAAAACCTGCCCAAAATCCAGGGGATCACAGAATCCCAGACTGGTCTGGGTTGGAAGGGACCCCAAGGAGCACAGAGCTCCAACCCCCTGCCACAGGCAGGGACACCAACCTCCAGGCCTGGAGCTACACAAGGTTGCCCAGGGCCCCAGCCAACCTGGCCTGGAACACTGGATGTGTTGGAGCCTTGCAGGACCCTCGGGATGGCTCTTGGGTGGGTTCAAGCTGGGGAGCACGGCCCCAGTGTATGGGGTGGAGGACACAAGGAGCACGGGCAGATGATGGGTGCTTCCCACATGTGGGGCACGGGCACCTCAGCGTGCCGCCGGGCCTTGCCAGCGCTCCGGGCTGGGTCCCACAGGCTGGGCAGGTGTGCCCAACCTCACCTCCTGGCGTGCCCTGAGAGCATGGATTAGTGCTTGGACACTGGTAATTAGTGCTGTGTGTGCTGAAAACATAAACAGGCTGTTTCATCAGCACCCAGTCCCCAGCCCTCAGCCTGGTCAGATGCCCGGGAAGCCGCTGGCTGGGATGCCTGGCCTCCTTCTCCCACGTTTCACAGCCTGTGGGCAGGAGCCATGGTGTTTGTGTGCTGGCCCCCACCTCAGAGCAGAGCAGAGGGACAGAATCCCTCCCAGACCTGCTGGCCACGCTCCTTTTGATGCAGCCCAGGATGGGGTTGGCCTTCTGGGCTGCGAACACATTGTTGGTTCATGTCAAGCTTTTCATCCACCAGCACCCCAAGTCCTTCTCTGCAGGGCTGCTCTCTACCACATCATCTCACAGCCTTGTATTGATGATGAGGATTGCCCTGACCCAGGTGCAGGACCCTTCACGAGGTTCACTGGGGCCCACTTCTCCAGCTTGTCCATGTTCCTCTGGATGACATCCCATCCTTCTGATGTCTCAACTGCACCACTCAGCTTGCTGGGCTCAAAAGTCAAAGTGGGCTCTCTCAGCCCTAAATAGTCTTCATACCTTTAGAGGCCACATAAGTACAACCTCCCCCTTCACAGAATCATCAAATCAGAGAATATTTAGGGTTAGGAGAGACCTCTGAGATCCTCACGTCCAACCATCAGTTGACCTCTAAGACCATCAGGTCTAACAACACCATGCTGCCAGCACCACCACTTCTCTGCCTTTTCTCAGTGGGTTTCTCCTGAGGGTCCTGCCATGCCCTGTGGGTAGGCTTAGGCTTTTCTGCTGCCTTGCATGCAAGCCACGGGTTGGGATGGGGTGTTGAGACACCTGAGTTGGGATCCTACATGGGAGACTGCAACAAAGCATGGTGAGAGGCAAGCAAGCCAGGAACCAGCTGCAGGTGACAGAGGCCAGGCAGGGGCTCTTTCAGGAAGCCATGAGGAGAGTGCACTAGGAGCAAGAGAGATGGACGTGCAATTATAGTTGGGGAGAGAAGAACAAGCCCTGCCTTAGTGGCCAGCAAAGGGAAGTGAAAGCAAGCCATGACCTGGTTGCAAGGTAAGGCCAAGGTCTCAGATGTGCAAGGTAAGGCCTAAGATGTGATGGCTGAGCAACAAGGAAGGACAATGAGTTGGGCATGGAGAATATGATTGGGATGGACATTTCACCCCTGGGAATTTCCCTTGAGCAGAGTGGGGAAAAATCTATCTCATGACATCACCAAGCACAAAGCAAAGCGAGCATGTGTCTATTTATACCACTGCCCAGGGCTGTTCCTGTGCCTGGGATGCCATTTCTTCTTCCTGCCACTAATCCGTGCTTCTCAGATCACCATTTCGACTGTGGTTGGAAACAGTGCTGCTCCTGGCTCTGGAAAAGGAGAGGCCCTTGGACAAGGAGAGGCCCTTGGACAAGGAGAGGTTCTTGGACAAGGAGAGGTTCTTGGACAAGGAGACACCTGTGCCAGGCCAGGTTGGATCTACCTTGTGTAGCTCCAGGCCTGGAGGTTGGTGTCCCTGCCTGTGGCAGGGGGTTGGAGCTCTGTGCTCCTTGGGGTCCCTCCCAACCCAGACCAGTCTGGGATTCTATGATTCTATGCCAGATACAGCACTGAGGAGGCAAAGGGACACGTGTCTGATGGGCAAAGACATCTGAGCACCTCTGAGAGCCCCTTCTCCTTCAGGCTGTCACCTTCCCATGGTGGAGAGCAATGCAGATTAGGAGCAGCCTGCTGACACTCATCAGTGGGCAAGCAGAACGAGCCATCCCATCTGCTGTTTGCTCCTTGCAGCTGCCCTCTGGGGGGAAAACCCAACCACAGGATAACAGCTTCACAGTCTCAGACCCCCAGGCTCAGCTTGGAGCTGCTGGGGGAGAGGGGGGGTGTGTGTCAAACCCCCTACAGCAGCTGCATAAAGCTCAAGCAAGGCCACCAGGACCTTCCCACTGGATCATGGATGATGGTGTGGCCTGGGAGGGTCATCATTTTGTGCCTTCATCCTGGTGCTGGGAAAGCTTCCCTGCTTCCAGGGTGTGCTGCAGAGGAGAAACCCGGAGCTCCTGGAAACAAAAAGCTCTGCAGTCAGCTCCCCCCACAAGCCCAAAGTGGGTCAGGTGGAAATGCGGGAGACCAGTGACTCATCTTCTGGTTGACTGGGCAATTTGGGAGGAGGAAAAAAGCCGCCTCTAGGAAATGGAGCACGTTTCCAACCCTTTTTGTCTCCCCCCCCCCCTCCTCCTCTGTCCCTAATCCTAACATCCCTTCCTCCAAACAAATGATAATGCTGGAGACTCAGCCCTTCATTGGAGCACCAACCCTCTGAGGGCCCAAATGTGCCAGTGAGGCTGAATATCTGCTTGAGTGGAAGGGTCTGGGGTCCCCCCTGCCCCACATTTGAGTGAGATGAGCGTGAAATTGCTCTGGGTGGGTGTCTGGGCTTTAAGCATCCCTACGGCATCGCATGCTGGGGGGTATCTGAGCAGCCACACAGCTGGTGTAAAAGCTGCTCCAGCCAGAAGGTTGCAGGGCCAGGGGAAGGGGGAGAAGGGGGATAAGAGGCCACGCTGGCTGGCCCAGCTCTGTGCAGCATCTCTGCTGGTCCCAGGCTGCAAGGAGGGAAATGCTGCCCTGACACACTGGCACTGCCTCTGTGCCAGGAAAGGGGGAGGATGCAAAGCCAGGAGATTACAGCTGCTTGTTAACAGCATTTGCTCGTTACACCGAGCAAGGAATGGTCATTCATGAGCACAGCCAACCTTCCATGCTGGGACTTGGCCAGTGGCTGCCCAACCTCCCTGCCAGCACCTGCAGTGGTGCCAGAGCCCTTCCTGCTGAGCGATGGACAATGCAGGATGGCACAGCTTCTGGGGAGAAAAGGGGTGAAAAGGACATTTTGCCTGCCAGGGATGTCAAACTAAGGAAGGGAGATGCAGGAAGGCAGGTCTGCAGCCAGCACTGCTGGGATGTGCTGCTGGGATGGGTAGGTGAGGGTGAAGAGGGTGCATGGCACACAGGGCTGACCCTCACCTGCATGGTGGTGGGTTTAAAAGCTGAGTCTGAGATGCTTTGAGCAGATGTCGTGGAGAAGGGGGGGCCCCTCTGCTCCTTCCCCTCCAGCCCTCAGGGCCCCCTTCACCCGGGCCAGCCTTTAGAAAAGGGGATGTGGCCACCACCCACTTCTTCCTTTCCAAGGGGGTAGGAAACACCACTAATGTGAGACAAATTTCTCCTGTGTCAGGAAAGAGGAAACAGGCTGATACAAACCCAAACTACTCCTGCCTTTGCTCCCCACACAACAGGGGCTGGCAAGGCTGAGGCACCCGTGTGCCTCAATATACCCACCATGGAACAGGTACAACTGCAGCAAAAATCCCCAAGTGTGCAATAAAAACCACCAGTTCATCCCAGTCCCTTTCCCCTGTGACACCCCCACACCATGGGCACACACAGGTCAGTGTGTGCAGTGTGCCCTGGCTGTGCTCCCCTGGGGAGAAAGGATGCTCTGCCCTCCTGGGTTTGGTGTTTCCAGGCTCTTTAGAGTCCCTGGTGCTTTGCTATTTATTTCCACCCCCCAACAGGCTCAATTAAGGAAATTTGGGGGGAAAAAAAAGTAAAGTGTGGTGTGAGAAGTGGACTCTTCCCATTGCCCTTTTCCTGAGGGACAGGACAGGGTAGGATCAGATCACAGAATCACAGAGTCACCAGGTTGGAAAAGCCCTTTAAGATCATCCCCTCCCTGGGCAGCCTGTGCCACAGCCCCACAGCTCTGCCAGGGAAGAACTTTTCCCTCCCAGCTGAGCTGACCCTGCCCTGGGGCAGCTTGAGCCCATTCCCCCTCGTCCCATCTCCTGTCCCCTGGCTGAAGAGACCATCACCCACCTCTCTGCACCCTCCTGGCAGGTTGGTTGGGGCAACCATCAGGATGGGGCATGCCAGTGGTGTAGGGTGTGTTTCACCTCACCTCTCCAGCTGAAGGGATCTGAAGAGAACTAAGAAAGCTCAGCTTTGCCCTGAGTTTTTCCCCAAGCTCATGGGAAAAGCGAGTCCAGCCCTGGTGTAAAAGCACATCCCTGATGATTTGCTCTCCAAACACAGGGAGGGAAAGTCAGGCAGGAAGAAAACCCTTTGAGGAGGGCTGCAGGAGGCGTGCTCCTGTGGCTCTCAAAGGGTTTCTTTCCTGCTATCAGTTGTGGGACCACCTTTGCAGGCATTTTCCTTGCTGATGAAACGAGCTTGTGTGAGGCCAGAAAGAAAAGGGCAATGGACAGCTCCAAAACCCACTGCTGTTGGAGAATTTCCTTTCCTCTTCTACACAGTGAAGCCCAGAAGGAGCATTGGGTGGAACCAAAACCAGTGTATGGTGCAATGGGGGTGCAGGGACCTCAACTGCACCTCTGGCTTTGACCTGGGTGGGAGATCCCAGGCACTAATCCTGATTAACGAGGTTCCCTTAACATGGTGCCAACCCAGTTCAGGTCTGTTGCTGCTGGGTAGAGCGTCCCAGCTGCCCTTCCTCAAACAAAGCCTCTTCTCCCCAGCCACTCTTAAGATTAACTTCTCTGAGCAGTGCATTTGGGGGTTTCTTTTTCCCCTTTTGCTTCCTCTTTTGTGCACTTTGTCAGCATCCCTCTGCCCCTCAGAGAGCCCGTGGGGCCACGCTGTCCGTGCCCCTTCCTCCTCCTCCTCGCTGCCTTTCCTCAGTCAGACTTTCCTCATGCTCAGCACCATTACTCACCACCCTCTCCCTCAGCCACTGAGTAATGGTCACACCAAGGATACTCAAAGGCAGAGAGGAAAATCCTTCATTTATCCGAAGAAAAGGAAAAAAAGACCCCAGGGAGAACATCCCCAGTGTAGCTCCTCCCTGCTAAAACACAGAGGGTGAAAAGAGATGCTGCTGGAGACCTGCCCAGCCTGGGGACTTTGCTGCCTTGCTCAGAGTGAGAAACTCATCACTGAGAGTGAGAAACTTCTTCACAATACCCAACCTAAATCTCCCTTTTCCAGTTCAAACCCATCCCCCCTCGTCCCATCACTCCATGCCCTCAGGAACAGTTCTTCCCAGCTTCCTACAGGCACCTTTCAGGGACTGGAAGGGGCTATAAGGTGCCCCCAGAGCCTTCTCTTCCCCAGGCTGAACCAGCCCAGCTCTCCCAGCCTGGCTTCACAGCAGAGCTGCTCCAGCCCTTGGGTCATCTCTGGGGCCTCCTCTGGCCCCACTCCAAGAGGTCCCTGTCCTTGTGCTGAGGGCTCCAGAGCTGGACCCAGCACTGCAGGTGAGGCCTCCCCAGAGCAGAGCAGAGGGGCAGAATCCCCTCCCTCAACCTGCTGGCTACGCTGTTGGCCAGGTCAGTTTTGGGAGGGAGGTGTAGGAAGAAACAAACCTCAGGGTTTGGAGGTTGGCTGCTGGCAGCATCCCCAAGAACAAGGGGATGTGCCCATCCCTGTTGGTCTCCTGCCTTCTCCAACAGCCCTGAACTTTTCAGGACACTCATGGTCTGTGATCACCTTGTTACCACCATGGATCATAAAGCAGCTGCATGAAGTGGATAAAACAAGCAGATGGATCCTTTTCTCCCGAAATGTTGAGTGCTGTGGGTGCCTCTTGCTGCAGGATGCAGGGATGCTGCAGAGCCAGAGAAGGGAATCTCTGGAAGCAAGTTGATCCCCTCCTCTCAGGTGCTGAGATTCGGTGTAGGGCATCAGCTTTGGGACTGGAGTGGGAGCCAGGAAGCACCACAGCATTTTAACCTTCAGCATAACCCCTGGGGTCTCTCCTGGGGGGAACACTGAATCCCATGCACCCCTGAGGCTGTGGTTGCCCCCAAAAGCTCTCTGTCCCTGGGGTGGTGTTTAATTCCCCCCCCCCGCCCTGTCCCCAGCAGCTCCTGCTGTGGGGACAGGGCTGATGGGGAGCTGAAAGGGAATGTCTGGCTTCACTGTGCCAGCGCTGGGCTGAGCATCCGGCCCTGGGGATGGGATTGAAGCTGAGCTGGGGATGACGTTTCTTGGAGAGGAAGAAAGGGCTGGGGAAGAGACATTCCTCCCTTGGGCTTAAGATCATAAATAAAGCAGCGTTATGTAAGTGTGGCTATAACCTATTTATACTCAGTGTCAGACTCCTGCAGTCAGGCTGTGAGTGACAACCCCCCCCCCCCCCCCCCCCCCCCAATTTCTGTGAATATCACAGTGGGGACGGGTCTGTGGGTTGGAATAGTGGTGGAGGCTCTTCTCAGGGTCTGTGGGGACAGGACAAGGGCCAATGGCCTCAAGTTGGAGCCCGGGAAGTTCCACACCAATGTGGGAAGAACTTCTTCCCAGTGAGGGTGAGGGAGCCCTGGGCCAGGCTGCCCAGGGGGTGTGTAGTCTCCTTGTCTGGAGAGATTCCAGCCCTGCCCTGTCCTAGGGACCCTGCTTTGGCAGGGGGTTGGATCCCATGGGCTCTGGAGGTCCCTTCCAACCCCTACGACTCTGTGATGCTGTGATTGTTCTGTGTTGGTGGTAACTGGGACTCCAGGCAAAGTTATACTGGGAGAGGGCAGCTTGTGCCAGGCACTTGCTCTTACACAGGCACACTCAGCTCTGCTCTGTGCTGAGCCACGGAGATGCTGAGCATTCACACCAGGGTCAGTGCCTGAGAACCAAAGGTGTCAGCCAGCAAGGTCAAACCTATGTAAGGAGACCCACCTTGTGTGTGGTGTTAACCAGGGGAGCACCTCACTGCAGGACCCTGGGTGTTTGCAGGGATTCAAACCCAGAAGGATAAATTCCTGGAAGCACAGCTCATGGGCATCACTAAACACGGGGGGATTGCTGAGACAGAAGTGTTGGAGGCTAGAAGTGGGGTTGGAGTCCTTACAGCTCTTGCCCTGTGTCCCTGTATTTGTCCCTAACATCGGTGCTGCTCAGTGTAAAGCTGAGGAGCAGAGTGGTTTGAACCTGGCCAGGCTTGGGCCAATGCTGCCTTAGCTGTGTAGGGCCAGCTCCAGTGCCATGGGCTGATTCCAGCCCAGGATCAGGCTTCCTGCCCATCACAGGCTGTGTGAGGTGGGAAGGGACCTTCAAAGCCCACCCAGTCCCACCCTGCAGTGAGCAGGGACATCTTCACTAGAGCAGGTTGCTCAGAGCCCCATCCAGCCTGACCCTGAATGTCTCCAGGGATGGGGCCTCCACCACCTCTCTGGGCACCCTGGGTCAGTGTCTCACCACCCTCAGAGGGAAGAACTTCTTCCCCAGGTCTCATCCAACCCTGCCCTGCTCTAGTTTAAACCCACCCCCCCTTGTCTTATTGCTCCCTGCCCTCACAAACAGTCCTTCCCAGCTTTTCTGTAGGTCCCTCCAGGGACTGGAAGGGGCTATAAGTTCTCCCTGGAGCCTTCTTTTCTCCAGGCTGAACCAGCCCATCTCTCTCAGCCTGGCTTTGTAGGAGAGGTGCTCCAGCTCTTGGATCATCCTCATGTCCCTCATCTGCACTCACTTGAAGAGGGTCAAAGCCCCACATCAGGTTCAGGGTTAAAGCCAAGCTTTTTCCTTCTCCATCTCAAACACCGCCTTACCGCAGCAGTTGCTCATCACTGCTTCTCCCAGGGTCCCTCTCCCAGCCAGCAGCCACGGACCCTGGCGACCTGAGCATCACAGTCAATTGTGGGGGGGCCACAACAAGAGGAGAAAGTCTGAAATCCCCGTGGGGCTCCTGTGTGCCTCCAGCTAATCCTCCTTCCCAGATTCACAGCTGATCTCAGCTGCCGCTGTGACCCGGTCGCACAGCTCCGGCGGGGACACACGGCCCTGGCTTGTCATGCCCTGCTGCCTCCTGCCAGGGATGTAACAGCCACAGGGTGAAGCGTGGATGGCCCCGGGGAGGGTGGGGGTGCATCTGCTGTGATGTGTTCCCAGACACCCCCAGCAGAGCCCTGCGACTGATTCACCTCCGGCCGCGGAGCACCGGGCATTGACTCACAGCCAGCACACGCCGGGTGGCTGTATCTGTGAAGGGCTCCCTGCACTTCACCCCAAACATCCCCACTGAGCTTTGAAGCTGGGGCTTCTTCCAGAGGGGGGAGGTGGGTGGGACACCTTTGCTGGGGATGGTCTGGGGCTGTGTGGGAATGGGGAGCCAGGCTGCACAACCAGCCTCCTGTAACTTGCTTTTTGGTGATTTCCTGTGCCAGCATGAGGCATCTCGGACCTGCTCTGGGAAAGTCCTGGTCCTGCTGCCTGTGCAGCCCTGCCAGAGCCCTTGGTAGCTCCAGTGAGGACAGAGGGACGCAGCAGAGACCTCCAGCTTTCAGGCTGTTGCCAAGCGCTGCTCCCACTGCTGACACTGACCCCTGCAGCAGTTGGTGTGTGGAACAGCCACAGCCTGGCTGGCAGGAGTTTAATGCCCTTGAAAATCTCCCCCAGCAGCTCTCTCCTCCTGCACTCTGCTTCACCCCCTGAGCTCACTAAAAGGAAAAGAAAACCCCTGACACGTTTTCTTGGTGTCGATGTCCAGGTCAGCCAGAGCCCATCAGGTTGGCTGGGGCCCTGGGCAGCCTTGTGTAGCTCCAGGCCTGGAGGTTGGTGTTCCTGCCTGTGGCAGGGGGTTGGAGCTCTGTGCTCCTTGGGGTCCCTCCCAACCCAGACCAGCCTGGGATTCGATGATTCTGTGATAAGCTGTGTGTGAGCTGCCACACTGACAGGCCACTGAGAGCTGCACCTTACCCCCATGCCTTGGAGGACAAGGGTGGTGAGATTTAGGACACGCTGGCTGAGATCTGCCATTGTGGCCCAGGGACTGAAATGAACCCATCACAACACAAAGCATCTGTGTCTGGGGGGGAAGCTGGTGGGTCTGAATGGCTCCCACATTCATGCAGACCCTTCAGTCCCAGCATGTCCCACGTGAGCTGCCCAGGAGCACAGGTTGCTCCCGTGTTTCTGCAGCTGAGGGCTTGGAAAGTGCTAGAAAGGAACATACGCCCCCCCCCCCCCACTCCCTCCTCCACCTTCTCAGCCAACCTTGCATAATTTCCCCTTTCGCCTCCCTAGACAGGTTCGTTACAGTTCCCCTCCATTAATATGCAAATATGCCCCGGAGGAACAGAGAGCTGGGATATATTAACATGAATCTGTTAACCCTTTCACTGCTGCCCCAGCCTTTGCAGGCAGCAGGATGCTCTTCCCCAGCCTGGAAACCTGAGAGATAGAGTGGTGCCTCCTGCCAGGAGGGTGCAGAGAGGTGGATGATGGTCTTTTCAGCCAGGGGACAGGAGATGGGATGAGGGGGAATGGCCTCAAGCTGCCCCAGGGCAGAGTAACAACATCCTTGGGGGCTGAGAGGGACAATGGAATTCTGGGGGGCATCAAGAGAAGTGTGGCCAGCAGGTCAAAGAATGGGATCCTCCCCCTCTGCTCTGCCCTGGCCAGGCCCCACCTGGAGTGTTGTGTCCAGTGCTGGGCTCCCTGGGACAAAACAGCCAGGGGTCTCCTGGAGAGAGTCCAGCGGAGGCTGCGAAGGGGATGAAGGGCCTGGAGCATCTCCCCTGCGAGGAAAGGCTGAGTGAGCTGGGGCTGTTCAGCCTGGAGAGAAGCAGCCTGAGAGGGGATCTGATCAATGGGGATCAATAGCTGAAGGGTGGGACACAGGGGGACATGGGCAGCCTCTTCTCAGGGTCTGTGGGGACAGGACAAGGGCCGATGGCCTCAAGTTGGAGCCCGGGAAGTTCCACCCCAATGTGGGGAAGAACTTCTTCCCAGTGAGGGTGAGGGAGCCCTGGGACAGGCTGCCCAGGGGGTGTGGAGCCAAACTGCCCAGGTCGTTTCCAGTGGTCCAGCTGGAGCTGAAGCTGTGGTGCTACCAGAGCGGAATCACTGGTTGGTGTGAGCTCAGGGTCTTGGTTGGAGTGTTTTGGTCTCCGGTGGCATTCCCAGAAGGACACAGCCTTGTCCCCAGCGTGCTGGCGGCCAGTGGCTCCTTTCCTCCAGCACTGATGGGTTTCCCTGCACCTGACGCTGGGCGTGGGGCGCGTCCCCTCCCCTCCGCGCCAGGGCTGCCGAGATGCTCACAGGTGTTACATCCATGTCACACGCGTGTGTCACGCTGCATGCCGGTGGTGCCGCTCACACGGTGGTACCTGCACATCACACTCGTGTGGGCTGCCCTGTCTCCCACCCACACGTGTCCAGGCCTGTGCCAGCCAGGCTGCACGCAGGGGGTGTCAGCCGTGCCGCACACCCGCGCGAACACGCCTGTGCACACACGTGTGGCACGCGAACGCCCCGCACACACGTGTTACACGCATGTGCCGGGGAAAGGGGGGGGGGGAGGGGGAGGGGCGGCGCGCGCAGGTCTCGCGGCAGAAGATGGCGGAGGGGGGGGAGGGGCGGGTCGGTTGGTGACTGGTAGGGAGTGGGGGGAGGGGTGGGGGGTTTTTTTTTTGTGAATGGAGGAGGTGACGTTGCTCGCGCCGCCTCCCGCCCATTCATGCGGCCGCGGCGCGGGATGAATGGGCGGGGAGTGAAGGGGGGGGGGGAGGGAAGGGGAGGGGAGGGGCCGGGGATGAATGGGCGGGGGATGAATGGCGGGGAGGATGAATGGGCGGGGAGGGACGGCGGGATGAATGGAGGAGGGACGAATGGGCGGGGGATGAATGGGAGGAGGATGAATGGAAGGAAGGTGAATGGGCGGGGGGAAGAATGGGCGGGGGGAGGAAGGGGGGTGAATGGGCGGGGGGAGGAAGGGGGGTGAATGGGCGGGGGGAGGAAGGGGGGGGGGGGCCCGTGTGCGCGCGCGCCGGCCGCCGCCGGGTAGTAAAGGCTCCGCCGCGCGCGCGGGCGTGCGGTACCGGGACCCGCCGCTTCCTCCTCCGTCCTCTCCCTCCCTCTCCCCGTCCCGCCGCCATGGTGGCTACCGAGGGGCTGCGGGAGATGGAGGGCAGCGCTCTGCGGCGCCTGGTTTGCTGCGACGAGGCCGGCGGGGGCGCCGGGCGGTGCCTGGTGCTGGACTGTCGGCCCTTCCTGGCGCACAGCGCGGGGCACATCCGCGGGGCGCTCAACGTGCGCTGCAACACCATCGTGCGGCGCAGGGCCAAGGGAGCCGTCAGCCTGGAGCAGATCCTGCCGGCCGAGGGGGAGGTGCGGGCGCGGCTGCGTGCGGGGCTGTACGCGGCCGTGGTGGTTTACGATGAGCGCAGCCCCCGCGCCGAGGCCCTGCGGGACGACAGCACCGTGGCGCTGGTGGTGCGCGCGCTCCGTCGCGACACGGCGCGAGCCGACATCCGCCTCCTGGCAGGTACCGGCGGGGGAAGGACGGAGGGGGATGATGGGGGGGGGGGGGGCGCGGAAGCCCGTCGGGGCTCTAGGAGATGGGGGTGGTCCCGCTGCCCCTCCCCCCCCCCCCCCCACACCCCCCCCACCAAAGGGAAGTTGGGGGTCGGTGGTGGGTGCTGCGCCTTTTTTTTTGGGGGGGGGTGGGGGTGGGGTGGGGGAGTGTGAGCACCCTGCGTGTGGCCCCGGCACTGGGGAGCTGGGACCGGCGGCAGCGTCACCGCTCGCCCCGCTGTGGGTGGTCCCGGAGTCGCGGGGGGGTGGGGTGGGGGGGGTGGGAAGTAGGACTCACTCCTCTGCTTGGCCTCGGAGGGTGAGGTGCAACCCCCAAGGCACCCCAGACAGAAGTGGGGGTCCCCAGGGGATCCCCCTCTCTGAGTTCCCCGCTGTGCAGGAAAGGTGGCTGTGCAGTACCGGGCAGGAACCCCCCCAACCTCCCACCGCCGAGGTGCAACCCCCCCAACCAAGCATCTCTGGGCACCAGCAGCTCCTTTAACACACGCCGGTTGGCGGGGGGGAGGGAGGCGGGGGGGCGATAGGGAGCCCCACTGCTGCTCTAGCCGCTCAAGGAGCGCAGAGGCAGCCGGAGGTTTGGTGCGGGGTGGGGTGGGGGTGGGGGGGGAAGGCGTCCTGCCTGGTGCTGCACAGCCACCTTCCCTACACCGCGGGGCTGGGGGGGATGCTCAGATGGGGCTCCTGGGCGAGCTTGGGGGTGGGGGGGGGGGGTGTGTGAGAGTTCTTTTGGTCTATACCCCGAGAGTTAATTTATTCCTCGGTTTACTTACAGCAGGAGGGAGGATGTATCTGTAGAGTAGCGAACCCATTAGGAGGGTTGATAGATGGAGGAGCCAGCGCTGCTGCCGTGCTCACACAGTAAGAGCAGCAGGAGCTGTTCCAGGGATGATGCTGCTGCCTGTGTAGTGAGGGCTGGCTCTGGAACCTGCTTTCAGGTCCTTCACCCCTAGTGCTGGGGGCCAGGGCCGTGGTGCTGGGGGCCATACCCATGGTGGTGGGGCCATACCTGTGATGCTGGGGTTGTACCCATGGTGCTGGGGGCCACAATCCTGCCAGTGAAGGGTGGTCTTTGTCAGCAGAAGGCTTTTGGTCCCCCTGTGCCCCCTGTGGGGCCTTGGTTGCGGTCTCCAGTCTCCTTTTCTTTAAGGAACAGGCTCTGGGAGTCAGGAGTCCTCACCACAGAGCTGCTAAAATCATTGAGCTCGCTCCGATTTCGTGAGAGCCGTGCTAGCTGGGTCCTGTGCCCACCCCAGTGGGAATGTGCTGGGCACTGGTGATGATGAAAAGCTGCTCTGTGCACGTCAGGCTGCTGCCAGGTTCCCTGTGGAACACCCTGGCCGGGTGGTGGTTGGTGCTGGGTGCTCACACGTTGGGGTTCCTGTGCTGGGCAGGATCTGCTGCTCTGGGATGGAGCCGCTGGATGCAGTGCTTGGCTGAGTGGGCATCAGAGGGAGAGGAGGGAGCCCGTTCCTGTGTGTCACCCTGGGCAGCTTCTCCCTGTCAGGACAGTGTGATGGCCGCTGGAGGGGTGTGTGGCAGACTCAGGGATTTTGGGACCCCCTGAAGATGTCTAATGGGGCCTCCTCCAGATTGGCTCAGGAAGATGGCACAGGGATGTCAGGCCCTGGCACCACAGCTTCTGCAGCCTGTCACAGAATCACAGGGGTGGGAAGGGACCTCCAGAGCCCATGGGGTCCAAGCCCCTGCCAAAGCAGGGTCCCTAGGACAGGTCAGGGCTGGAATCTCTCCAGAGAAGGAGACCCCACACCCCCTGGGCAGCCTGGCCCAGGGCTCCCTCACTGGGAAGAAGTTCTGTCCCACTTGTGTGGGAGGGGATGTGTACGTGTGTTTCTACCTGAAGGTACTGGAGACCTTCCTTGTGAAGGTGGAGGAAACCATAAAGGATGCTGAGGTGCTGAGCTGGTCTCCAGCTGGCTGGGGATTCCTGGGCTGCTTTGCTGACACACTTGTGTCCAGTGGTGAAATACCCAGTTCCTGCTGGTTTTACGGCTCCAGGTCAGAGGTTATTGGGGTTGTTGATTTGAGCAGGAGAAAAAAATCCCCCCAGAAGGATTTGGATTGCAGTTTTGCTGTCCTGGGGAGTCACCAGGACTTGCTCTTGTTTTGCTGGCCCGTAGGAAGAGCTGAGGTCACCTCTGCTTATCCCCTGGCAGCGGGTGGAAGGAGCAAACTGCTCTGTCACCATCAGGTCCTGGAGAGGCAGAGGAGGTCGCTCTGGGTTAGCTTCACTGGACCTGGCTGGTGCTGGGGCTTCCCTGGTCTCTTGTTTCAGGAGCTCTGGGCTGGAGGTTCAGGCTGGGAGAGGAGCAGACGGCCCTGTGCTTTGTGGCAGGGTGATGTGCCTGGGGAAGCTGGAAGCTGAACTGGGAGCTGCTTTTCCCATTAAAATCAGAGGATGCTGGTTACAAATCCTCCTGTCATCTGAGAGCAACCTCAGCCCCATCTGGGGTTGTGGCTGGTGGTGTGTGAGGACCTAACCCCAACCAGCCGAGATCCTTATGGAGGTTCTTGCTCTAAGGGAGCCTGGGGCCTCAAGGATGCCCCCCTTCCTTGCTTCCAGGAGCCTGGTTGCTCATCCCGGGGCAGGAGACCACTCTCCATTATTCCTGCAGCATCATCTAGTGGCGAAGGGCATAGGGAGACACATCGGCTCTGGCTCTGCTGGGATAACACGCTGTGCCTCCCTCTTGCAGGTGGTTATGAGCGTTTCTCCTCTGAGTACCCCGAATTCTGTGCAAAATCCAAGTCCCTGAGCAATGTGTCACCTCCCAGCAGCGCCGAGCCCCTGGACTTGGGCTGCAGTTCCTGTGGAACCCCCCTTCATGACCAGGTATGTCTAGAAGCCCAGTGCTCGGCTATTTTAACAGCTCCTTCCAGCGCTGTGGGCTGGTCCTGCTGGGGCACCTCTGCTGTCCCATAGCTGAGCTCTGCAGAGTCAGAGCTCTGCTCCCTGTCCTGGCACGGGAGAGCGTTGTGGTCCTTCCCATCCCCAGGGACAAGGACAAATCCTGCTGAGAGCACCCACCTATTCCTGGGCGGGATGCGGATGGGGAGGGCTGAAATGGGCTTAGAGGCCCATTCTCTGCTCCCTCTTTTGGTGGCCCTGGATCAGGTGCCAGGTTCCTGCACTGCTCAGGACCTCCTAAGCCACTCAGATGTTACCCCTGGCCACCCCCAACATCTGTTGGTTTCTCTTTGTGACAGGGTGGCCCTGTGGAAATCCTTCCCTTCCTCTACCTTGGCAGCGCCTACCACGCTGCCCGGAGGGACATGCTGGATGCGCTGGGCATCACCGCCCTGCTGAACGTCTCCTCAGACTGTCCCAACCACTTTGAGGGGCTCTACCAGTACAAGTGTATTCCTGTGGAGGACAACCACAAAGCTGACATCAGCTCCTGGTTCATGGAGGCGATTGAGTTCATTGGTGAGTGTCTGCACCTCTCGTAGAGAGGTGGGCGATGGTCTCCTCAGCCAGGGGACAGGAGATGGGATGAGGGGGAATGGGCTCAAGCTGCCCCAGGGCAGGGTCAGCTCAGCTGGGAGGGAAAAGTTCTTCCCTGGCAGAGTTGTGGGGCTGTGGCACAGGCTGCCCAGGGAGGGGGCTGAGTCCCCAGCCCTGGGTGTGTTTAACAGCCGGGGAGATGAGGTACTGAGAGATCTGGGTCAGCACAGGACAGGGACGGTTGGACTCCATGGGCTTAAAGGGCTTTTCCAACCTGGTGAGTCTGTGAGATGTGCCCCAGGGGCCCCTGCCTCAAAAGACGTGGAGCCTGTGGCTCAGGAAGGGGGTCTGGCTGAGTCCAGGCCAGTTGTTGCACTGGTGGGAGGTCAGCCCCCACTCTGAGGCTTGGCAAGGGGTTGGGCTTTGTTGGAAGGGTGTTGGTCTCACATCTCATCCCATTGCCCACCCCCAGACTCGGTGAAGGAGTGTTGTGGCCGCGTCCTAGTCCACTGCCAAGCCGGTATCTCCCGCTCTGCCACCATCTGCCTGGCTTACCTGATGATGAAGAAGCGTGTCAAGCTGGAGGAGGCCTTCGAGTTCGTCAAGCAGCGCCGGAGCATCATCTCCCCCAACTTCAGCTTCATGGGGCAGCTGCTGCAGTTCGAGTCGCAGGTGTTGGCCACCTCGTGCGCCGTGGAAGCCGTCAGCCCCTCGGGGACACTGCGGGAGCGGGGCAAAGCCACCTCCACCCCCACCTCCCAGTTTGTCTTCAGCTTCCCAGTCTCTGTTGGTGTCCATGCCACCCCCAGCAGCCTCCCGTACCTGCACAGCCCCATCACCACGTCGCCCAGCTGTTAGCTGGGGGGCTGAGGCCAGCCCTGGAGGGGCAGGGGGGGCACGGAGCCCCCGTGATGTTAATTAAGCAATAGTGCTGGACACTGCCGGTCACCCTGGACTCAGATGGCTTTTTTTGTAGAGCAATTTCTTACCTCATCTTTTGGTTGTTGAGTTGATGTCTTGAAAGCATGAAAGTTGTAAAAAGCCACAAACCCTGATGCTGTCCAGGCTCTTTGGGGGAGCTGAGAGAGGGAGAAAAATGGTACAGGGGGTTTCCTCAAGTGCCTGGTCTTCATCTCTGTCCATCACCCTGTCTTGTTTTGTTAAGGAAAGATACACCTCCCTTCCCCCAGGGTGGAGGGGGAGCGTGCCCTCCTTACTGGGCAGCGGTCTTCCCTTGGGTAGCAGGAAGACACTGGGCAGGGTCTTGGGTCAAGAATGAGTTGGGGGGGCACAGACCACCTCCTCCTGGCCAGTGCTTGGGGAGCTGAGGCAGGAGCCACAGCTGAGCCCATCCCTCTGGGACAGAAGGACCTCTGGGCCCATCCCTCAGGGGGAGATAGATCTGGGTGGCCAGGAGGTGGGCTGGAGGGGAGATACAATACTAAATGCCTCTTTTCTTGCCTGTGTGGATCTCTGGTTCCTGGAAAAACTCTGTCCAACCTCCTGTAGCTTTGAGATGAGAATGGAGAGGTGGAGGCAGCAGTCTGGGTCTCTGATGACTGTTGGGTTTCCTCTCTGCCCATCCTTCTGCTGCTCTGGTGGGAGGAGGATGGGAGGTGGTGGAGAGGGTACTTCCAAACTTCCTCCACCTCAGGGCCAGTGTGTGCTGGGGACTGGGCTCTGTACCTCTCTTCCCCTTGGCTGGGTCTTGCTGCTGCAGCTTTTGGACTGAGCCTAGAACACAAATCATCATCAACCCTCCCCATCCTCCTCATCCCTGACCTTCCCAGCCCCACCCCACTTCTCCTTCCCCAGTCCCACACCCAAGATGCCTGGGTGGCTGATGTACATACATACGGGTTGGTTGTTATTTTTGTTTGTTTGGGTTTGTTGTTTTGTTTTTTTTTTTTTTAGAAATTAACTTTTTATTTATTGCCAGAGGGAGAGAAAACAAACTGTTTGGAGAAATAAAAATAAACCCATTTGCAACAGTGGTGGCTGGTACAGGTTTGTTCTCAACCCAAGCCCAAGACAGAGCAGTTCGTGCCAATGGAGCTGTCACAGAGCAACTGTTAAAAATGTATTTATTGAGGTTTTTTTTTTTTAAACTATTACAAGTATTGCAGATCAGACATTTAGCCAAGCACATTTAGAGAGTCCACTTGGTTGTTACAGAGGTGTTATCACCATGTAGGTAGGCTGAGAACCTGCCCATCATCTGCTTTGAGAGAGAGAAAGAGAGGGGAAAGGAGGAAATAAATAAATGATATCCCAGCTCCAGGGTATTGGCAACCAAGAGAGGAAATGTGTACAGGGCCAGGCAGGAAAACAAATTATATATAATATATATATATAAAAAAGGTCTAAAAACTCAGCGCCCAGGTCTGTCGCTGCTAGGGTTGGGGGAGGAAGCAGTTTGGAGGGGGATAAAGTTGGGGACTGGTGCAGAAGTGTCCCCCATTTCAAGCTCCAAAGCTGCAAGTTTCTGCAGCTGTGTCCAAATTACCATGTAATCTCTAATCAAGCTACAGCAGTAATTAATGGCACTGCTACTGAAACTCGCCACTGAAATGGATCCATTGAACCCAGTCAGCTGCTATGGCCTGATGGGCACATGTGGGATGGGAAACCCATCTGCTTCCCACATTCCCACCCATTCCCAGGCTCATCCACCTTCCTTCAGAAGCCTGAAGCCACACATGCTGTCCCTGACCCCCCAAGCATCACGTCAGCGTGTCCAAGGAGGTGGGTACCCAGCCGCTCCACCTCTCCACACTCTACCCGCGCCCGGATGCGGGATGGACCAGTTGCTGGGGTGTCTCTTTGCTCTGGTGGAGGGTTTTGGTTTGGGGGGGGGGGGGGGTTGTCATTAAATTAATTATAGAAGTTTGCCAGGAGAATGAATCCCTGCTCTGAAAGCATCAGGACTCCATGTGGACGTTGGAAAGGGGGGTAAGGAAGCTCAGGGCTTGTCTTGCCGGAGCAATGGGGTGTGGAACCAGTAACAAGAGGTCTGAAACAGTCTCTGTGGAGCTGGGATCAAAGCAAGAGCGGCAGGTAGAACCCAGGATGGGACAAGGCAGACACAGCTCACCAAGGGACTGTGCTCCCCACTTCGACTCCCAGCAGAAGGGTGGCTGATGCCATCAGACTCCACACCGGGGACCGACTTGGCCCATCCCGTGCTACACGGTGGAGTCTCCAAACTGCTGCTTTGCCTACTGGGAGCCCATCACAAACCAGCCAGTGCTGCTCAAAGGGATGTGGCTAAAGATCAATGGGACCAAGAGACAACCATCCTTCTCCCCAGCAGCCACCAGTCCTGTCCCAGTGGGAAGAGCTCTTCCTGGAGCCCAGGCTCCCACACCTATGAGATGGCTTTAGCCATCCCTGGTTCTTGCCGTGACCCAATGCTGCCAAGAAGCACCAAGGAGGGAAAAGCCCTGCCCAGAAGGCTGGAGAACCTCTGTGTCTCAGGAGGTGGAGGCTGCCTGCTCACAACCTTTTTGAAGTCCTGTTCTCCAGAATGAGGAGGCATGGAGTGAACTTCCCTGGCTCAAGGAGCAGCATCCGTACCATGACCCACCTCCAGCTCTACCACCAAACCCACAGCTGGCTTTTCCAGGGGGAACCCTGCCATCAATGGGCAGATCCTGGCTTTTTTTTTTTTGGTCCAAACTGCAAGAGGAGCCACGAAGCCCCATGCTGGAGAGGCGGGTGCTGCTCCCAGGACATGCAGCCTCCATACCCCCTCCCACCAACAGATCTGAGATCACTCACGTCATCATGAGACATAATAACCAAACCAAAACCCCAAACAAACCCCAAAGCAAACCACTGCAAACCCCGTTCCCTCACAGGGCCCCTTCACCCCGCACAGAACATCGCTAACACCAGCAGCTCCACCACACCCCACAGTGTTTTTATCCTCTAGAAGGTCAAGGCTGAAGAAGAAACCTGGATTAGCCACGAGTTCCATCAGCACATGGGAAACAAGAAGCGCGAGCAGCGTCTGGGGTGGGCTTGGTGGGGGTGTGGGGTTGGTTTTTTGGGTTTTTTCTCAAGGTTTGTTCTCACTTTTGGAAGATGTAAAGCTCTGAACTTCTGCACCCATGTAAAACACTTCACTCACTGGAGCAGCACAACTGGTTTTACCATCTAACTGCTATGTCTAACTGGGGGTGGTGAGCGCTGCTTGCTCCCACTGCCATCAGAACACTCCCCCAAACACACACACACACACACACACACACACACTCCAGTATTAACTAAAGTAAAAACAACCCCCCAGACTTAAGTGATGAGTACAAAGGTTCAAAGCCCAGGGGGGATCTGTGCACTCCTAACACTACCAAATGAGTAGCCAAAACCACAAAGCACCCGATTTTATCATGGAAAGCTGATTAAAAGGGACAATTAGGCTAGAGCCTGGCTTGGACTTGGAAGCAACGGGTTTCACTGGGTCACAGAATGAAGTGAGAGCCATGTATCTGCTGCCAGTGGGGAAAAACCACCCCAAACCACCAAAACACCCCCAAAGTTCAGGCTCTGGTGGAGTTTCACTCTCTCTGAGGTTGTTCTTTAGTGAGATCACACCCAGATAATGTGCAGGTAGCCAGGTTGCCTCAAATGTCTGATTCTACAGCAGGTGAAAACTTGCTGCAAGGTCTTTTAAGGGTTAAAAAACTGATGACTTTTGTGCCTTAACGCTGGGAGTGGAAAAGCTTTTTGGGGTTCAGTTTGTTTTATCCCAACACACCAGCAGGATCCTGCTTGTGGGGAGGAGCATGGCCAGCTCTGTAGAGGAGAAGCACGCTGTCCTGTCTGTCCTCTCCTTATTTTAAGGGTGATAAAACCTGACCATGTGAAGCAGGGTTATCAGATCCTGAATGGTGCTGGCTGACATGGAAACACACAGCGTGTGGCCTTCAAAGGAGCTTTCTCCTACCACCCAAGGATGTAAACCCAGGAATGTGCAGGGAAAGGGATCAGGGTGACTGGGTCCTGCTACACCTGCAAGACAACCCGCTTGGTTTACAGAGTTCCTTCTCCTTGGAACGTAGAATTGGTGTTTAAAAGAATGATCATTGTTGTAAATCCTCTGAGCTCTTCAGCTGTGCTGCCACACACATGGATGTGACATGGAACTGGTGGATCCCACACTCCTGTACCGGCCTGACACCCTTCGCTGGGTCTCGTACTATGGAGGGACCAGAGGGACCCGAAACGCCCTCATGCCTGGACTCTGCTGACCTCCCACCTGCCATCTCCCAGCAGAACCACGTGCCCACAACTGGGGAACACGTCCCAAGCCACATGTACCTCTCCCTTATGAAACATCCCTTTAGAGATGCCAACATTGACCCGCTTTGTGAAGTTCTCCTGGGCACAAGAGCTGGGTTTTAGCCTTGAGAACCCTTCCCAGGGCTTTCTGCCCCCCAAAACCCAGAGGAAGGCAGCAAACAGACACAATCTGTTTCGACTCCATACAGTCACAGCTTTCCTCCCCAGAAAACCCAGAGGAAGGCAGCAAACCGATGTGATCCATTTCCACTCCATACCATTACACTCACTCACATCACCATTTGCTCATAAAACCCAACCCCAAGCCCAGCCTAACGGTGAAGAACCGGACCTAACCCCTTCTCAGATGAATTTTGTATTGCATTGTTAATGGTTTTAGTCAAACCAACTTTGTGCAAAGTATCTTGTAAGAAGGTTCTGGCTCAACTTCAGAATATAAAAGGAAAATAAATAGTTGTCTCGGATCTCTTGGAAAGGTAAACTGGTGTGTGCTGAAAGGAAAAGCACAGCCTTAATGGGATTTATCTGCAAACACAGGGAGTGGAGTAAGTAGTGTCTGGGATTCTAGCGTGCGAGGCGGCATGGATAAAGGTCTCCATTCAGACAGCAACGTTCCCAAAGTCCAGAGCAAAACGATGTTGTGAGCCTGGGAGCCTGGGATGTGTTGTTAAAAGGCAGGCAGTCCCCTTGTAAACTTTCCTTAAAAGGAAAAGCAGCGGTTGAGTATGGAGGAGTTACTCGTCGTGTCGCGTTCATCGGGACAGCAATGCTTTATCAGAGGTGTACAGCTTACTTCCAGGTCGTTAAGGGTTTTACATGACACTGATTTTTCTGAAACACATATTCCACCCAGTCTGAAGTTGAAGTCATGTCCTCCTGTGCTGCTTCCATGGCTACTAGGTCTTCTGCTCCGCTGCCGTTGCTGTCTGCGAGGGAGCTTCTGGTTTCACAATCTGGTAGGTGATGAGATATTCTGGGTAGGCCTGGAAGCCAAGGCAAGAGAATAAACAACCCCAATGTGGCTTCATTGTGAGGGCACAAATGATCAGAGATAGGTGATCATGCTGAGCAGATGGATACAGAGCCTATTGAGATTTGATCCCAGCTTTTGGAGGCTTCATGCTTGGATTTCACCCAGTAGTGATCAGGAAGGGTGGCATGGGAATTGGCTCTGAGTATGTGGAGTGTAAACAAAAAGGGGGTTCCAAGCCTGGGCAGCACAAATTGGGAACTGCTTGGTGTGGTTAATACCCAGCAGTGACGTGCTGGTGGGAAGAAAGGTGTTTCTTCCATGTAGATGCTGCCAGAAACTGTGTACCACAGGAACACCGCTCTCCCTGAGCTACTCCTGCTGGCAAGTTCCTCGGGTGTCCGGTGTAGTTGGACCCTAAGATGCTCATGGAAGGGCTGTGTGACCTGCTAATGGTTTCGCCAGCTATAAAACACCAGGCACACAAAACCCAGGTGTCCATCTGACCAGCCTTTTCTTGAGACAGCTGGTAGGAGGCTCAGACCCAGGACAAGCTGCTGGTGGGCAGAGCCCCAGTCACAGAATCACAGGGTTGGAAAAGCCCTTTAAGCCCATGGAGTCCAACCGTCCCTGTCCTGTGCTGACCCAGATCTCTCAGTACCTCATCTCCCCGGCTGTTAAACACACCCAGGGCTGGGGACTCAGCCCCCTCCTGGGCAGCCTGGTCAGAGGGACCCAGATGGGTGGGAGGAAACTGGACCAAAAGAAACCTCACAACATCAACTGAGTAAGCTGGGGCTGTTCAGCCTGGAGAGAAGCAGCCTGAGAGGGGATCTGATCAATGGGGATCAATAGCTGAAGGGTGGCACACAGGGGGACATGGGCAGCCTCTTCTCAGGGTCTGTGTGGACAGGACAAGGGCCGATGGCCTCAAGTTGGAGCCCGGGAAGTTCTGCCCCAATGTGGGGAAGAACTTCTTCGTGGTGAGGGTGAGGGAGCCCTGGGACAGGCTGCCCAGGGGGTGTGGAGTCTCCTTCTCTGGAGACATCCCATCCCCATGATCCTGGGCGCTGTCCTGTGCAGCCTGCATGAGGGGTCACTGCTCTGGCAGGGGTGGGACTGGGGGATCTCCAGAGGTCCCTCCAAACCCCACCACTCAGTGATTGATCCCTGTTACTGCAACGATGCTGGTAATGGGCAGCAGGAGCAGCAGTTCTTACTCAGAGCAGGTACAACTCCTTGCAGACCCCAGCAGTGCCACGCAGAGGGCGTGAGGCCATTCCACAGGGTGTAAAGCTGATCAGCTCGTGGAGAGCAGTAGCATCTGCTGGCTCCATGCAGATGACTGTTTATTTCCACAATTAATTGGGAAAAACTATAAATAAATCCCATGAACCGGTGATGGCAGCACACCTGGCATGGGAACCAGTCGCATCCCCCTCCAGCTCTAAGCCCAGCCCTTTTGTAAGCCCAGTCCTTGCTAAGCTATATACCTGCTCTCCTCGATAGATGACGTACTCGGCGTACGCCAGCCCATTCACACTTGGCCTGCCAATGACAGAATGGTGGCCTGGAGGGGCATGAGCCATCTTCATCGTGCTGAACTGAAGGAAGGACTTGCCAAGGGTCACTCTGCAGAAGAGCATTTGTCTGAAAGGAAAGATAAGCAAGAAAGAATATGTCATTTTTAAGACATCTGACTGGGAGTTGGAGGCTGACAGAAGGATTTCAGTTTATTTTGTTACATTTCATTGGGGGGTTGGACTTGGTGGTCTCTTGAGATCCCTTCTAACCTCTACAGTTCTGCAATTTCTCAAGGCTTTTTGGAGAAAGACTTTCAGAAACCTGTTCTACGGCTGTGCAAAACCTGTCATCCCCCCCAAAAAACCCCAAATATATCCTTCTTCTCCGTGGAGGAGACCCATTCTAGTTCATTTAATATGAAGCTGAAGCTCTGTGTTCCTAGCAGGAGAGTCAAAGTGTGACATGCACATGGATCTCCCCCAGCACAAACCAAAGCCGGGACTGAATCCTGTCTCCTATCTGATCCATGGTGCAAGACTAGCGCTGACCATCACTCTGCACCACAGTTCTGTTCCCAGTGCCTGGAATTTAACTGCTGTTTTGCTCCTGACTCTTCATTTCCCAGCTGGCTGGTAACAGCATTTCTCCTGCTGGGACCAAGCTGAAGCAGCTATCCTTTCCCTGCAATTCCACCTGTGCCAGGATCAGGAAAAACAGGAAAGCCAGAGCCACGTCCAGGGAACTCATTCATACCTGTGGCAGATGTAACAGGACCTGTCTTTGTGTGTGGGGCAGCCTGTTCCTCCCCCTATCCCATACACATATTGGTTGCTTTTGGAGGAGTTCTCAGCAAAGTAAATTCCAGCTCCAAACATTCCTCCGATGTAGGCGTGCCGTTCATCAAATCCTTTGTGGATGATAGCATTAATAAAAGGAGACCCTAGAAGAGAATGATATGAAACAAGGGTCTAGGAGTCTGTATCAAGGAGCAACTCTGCCTCAAAGAGACCATTACACACCAGTAAGGGTGCCCAGTCAGCTGGAAGGGGGCGACACCCAGCGGGATGCAGCAATGTGTGGGATTTATGGTTATATACCAAGAGCCCACGTGTGACTCACAGTTGTTACTCACTCCACAGATCTCATTGAATGGCTTTTCCCCCCAACCCACTCCACTTTGGCCGATGTATCTTGTCATGCACACCTTCCCCAGCACTCAGCTCTGGTTAGGATAGGGCAAGATGTCAGGACAATCCCATCCAAACCCAATTTCTGATGCAGAATCATGCAGGGATCTCGGGCTGAAGGACCCCATGGCAACTGGCATTGGGAGGTACTTTGGGATGCTTCTAGAAAACATCTTGCTGAAACTCATGGCTGGTTTTGATTCTTTCCCCTGATGGATGCCTGAAGCACCAGGGTAAAATGCTCTGACTGCCTGGTCCTCCCCTCATTTAGAGACACCCTGCCTCTCCCACGGCAATGAAACAGCTCCCAGTACCTTTACTGTAAGTGACTACAGTATGGCTTAGCCATTTATATTTTCAGTTAAGAAAGAAAGGAAAGGGAAAAGAGAAAAGGCAGAGCCGGCGTCCTTACCGTGGAACAGCATGCGCTCGTTGTGGTGGTTGTGGTTCTCCTCTGAGACCTCCTTCTGCCTGTGGCAGAACCTCTCCCGCAGCTTCTTGTTCACCACCTTCTGAATCTGCAGCAGGACAACAGGTCCAACCGGGTGTGAGTTGGAAAGGCAATGGAATATGGTTTCACAGGGAAACTGAGGAATGGTGCAAAGAACCCCCCCACCATGGCAGCCTGCACGGGAGACTCATCTCTTCCAACAACCCGGCATCACACACTTGGAGATGGTTGGAACTACCATGAAATCACTGCCTAAGTTCTGGGGTTAAGGATGAATTGTAAGGGCATGGAGAGATAGGATGAGGGGGGATGGGTTTAAACTAGAGCAGGGCAGGGTTAGATGGGACCTGAGGAAGAAGTTCTTCCCTCTGAGGGTGGTGAGACACTGACCCAGGGTGCCCAGAGAGGTGGTGGAGGCCCCATCCCTGGAGACATTCAGGGTCAGGCTGGATGGGGCTCTGAGCAACCTGCTCTAGCGAAGATGTCCCTGCTCACTGCAGGGTGGGACTGGATGGGCTCTGAAGGTCCCTTCCCACCTAACACAGTCTGTGGTTCAGTGATTCAATGACTTCCAGGCTTCTTCTCACAGAGCCTATAGTATCACCAAAATCTACCAAACATCTCAAACTCTTAGGACAGGCTGCCCAGGGGTTGTGGAGTCTCCTTCTCTGGAGAGATTCCAGCCCTGACCTGTCCTAGGGACCCTGCTTTGGCAGCAGGGGGTTGGACCCCATGGGCTCTGGAGGGCCCTTCCCACCCCTACAATGACTCCGATTCTGTGATTCCAACTAAAGGTCTTGAAGGTCTTGAATTAGGTTCTATGAATTAGGAGCTGGTGAAACTTACCCTGATGACATTGTACCTGTTGAAGATCCCACCAGCGTTTCCACCATCCCGATGCTCCCGGATTGTACTCTGCATCTACAGAAACAAACACAACCAAACATTCAGCACACAGAGCTCACTACCAAGGGGAAGTATTTACACAACACCCATCCAGTGACAGATAAGGGTTAATTAAAAGGTTTAAAATATGAAAAAAAATCTATCTTAATGGAGGTGCACTGGGATTTCTCAGGCACCCAACGTGGGGTGCTGTGCCAAAACAGGGAAGCTGGATGATGTGGTTATACAATCCTGTAGTAAAAGTCTACAGAGCAAAAAGGATCATGGCCTTTGCCATTAAGATTAGACACACCTAGAGAAGCTGCTTTAGATTAGGGAAAAAAAAAACACCTTTGAAAATGAATATACAAAAAATAATCTTTTAAAAGTAATAATAAATGTGCCTCTGGACCGATGGGCTGAGACAGGCTGGGGCAGAGTGGCTGGAGAGCTGCTGGGGAGAAGGACCTGGGGGTGCTGGGTGACTGAACAGGAGCCAGCAGTGTGCCCGGGTGGCCAAGAAGGCCAAGGGCATCCTGGCTTGTGTCAGAGCCAGTGTGGCCAGCAGGTCTGGGGAGGTGGGCGATGGTCTCTTCAGCCAGGGGACAGGAGATGGGACGAGGGGGAATGGGCTCAAGCTGCCCCAGGGCAGGGTCAGCTCAGCTGGGAGGGAAAAGTTCTTCCCTGGCAGAGTTGTGGGGCTGTGGCACAGGCTGCCCAGGGAGGGGGATTAGTCCCCACCCCTGGGTGTGTTTTAAAAAAAAGGGTAGGTGAGGTACTTAGGGATATGGTTTAGCTTAGGATGGGAATGGTTGGACTTGATGATCTTTAAAGGTCTTTTCCAAACTTGTGACTCTGTGATTCTAATGAGCACGGTGTGCATGTCAGTGATGGGGACATGTCTGCACTGTAAATACTCCGCCGTCATCAGCAGCTCCTGAGATTCCCAGTCATTCCAGCCTGCCTTTGCCAGGGGTATTTATAGTCACGGCAACGGTGAGCAGCTCAAATAAACACCCCGATGTACTACGGCAGCGTGGTGACCTGTTTGGTCAAGGCAGCTCGTTAATCAGACCCACATAAGCTCCGCTTCCCGGAGTCACCCATCCAAACCAGCTGCTGTGCTGGCAGCGATCCCGAGCTAGGGGCTAGGAAGGCTCCAAATGTCGCTCTGGAGCTCTTAAGAAAGTCTTTTTTGTTTGGATTTCATAGAATCCCAGACTGGTCTGGGTTGGAAGGGACCCCAAGGAGCACAGAGCTCCAACCCCCTGCCACAGGCAGGGACACCAACCTCCAGGCCTGGAGCTACACAAGGTTGCCCAGGGCCCCAGACAACCTGGCCTTGAACACCTCCAGGGACGGGGCACCCACCCCCCTCTCTGGGCAGCCCCTTCCAGCCCCTCACCACTCTCTCTGCAAAGAACTTCCCTCCAATATCTCCTCTAACCCTTTTCTCCTCCAGCTTCACTCCAGCCCCCTTGTCCTGCCAGTCTCTGCCCTTGAACAAGCTGATTCCCCTCCTGTTCCTCTGCTCCCTTCAGGGATGGGAAGGCTGCAATGAGGTCCCCCCACAGCCTTCTCTTCTCCAGGCTGAACCAGCCCAACTCCCTCAGCCTCTCTCCATAGGAGAGGTGCTCTAGCTCTCTGATCATCTTCATGGCCTTCTCTGGACCTTCTCCAACAGTTCTACATCTTTCTTTCCGAATGATTTCTCCTGCAGTTTGCTTAAATAAAAGAGCCTGTGTGCGTGGGAGGGGAATTGACAGCCAATTCTCAATTATCCAGGAGCTGTTTATCTGGGTTACAGATTAACTGAGCTACTGAGACGGGAGAAAACAAGCTGGCTCAGGGACCGCCTGAGCATGGGGACTGCCCACAGCCTCTGTGCTTGTTCTTCACTCCGAGTCTTTGACCTTTCACAGGCTCACCTAGCTATGGAAAGCTGTGGAACCCCCTCGCTACGACCCCTACCCGCTGCCCCTGGTCCTGTGGCTGCCACCCCTGAGCAGAGCCTGGCTCCAGCCTCCTGACTCTCACCCTTCACATACTGATAGACAGTGATGGGGTCACCCCTCAGGCTCCTCTTTCCCAGGCTAAAGAGGCCCAGCTCCCTCAGCCTCTCCTCACAAGGAAGGGGTTCCACTCCCTCCATCACCTTGGTGTCCCTGCACTGGGCTCTTTCAAGGAGTTTTGTGTCCTTCTGGAGCTGAGGGGTCCAAATCACACCAAGCAAAACTGAGTGAGCAAAGCTCAGAGGGACACAGCAAAATAATTCCCATAATTGCTCTATATAAAAAGACCAATGAGAGGCCCTCTGCTTCACTCAACTCAACACACCAAAGCATGTTTCATCACATTACACATGGTTTGCATGCTTTAGCTCTGCTGAGTTACACGTGAGAGGAGAAATACACTGCCTCTGGAGTGTTAAGGAAGGTGCTTGCAGTACCTCCTCTTCCACAGACTGGTACTCCTTATCGTCAGGGGCAAGGTCAAGGAGAATGGTTCCCTGGCTCACACAGTGGAAAGTCAAATAAGGGTTGGTGCCTGCAAAGAGAATGGATTAAAGGAGTGAAAATCAACAGGAGAAAGCCATAGTGGCACTATTTGTATCCACCATCATCACTGTGCTTCTCAAACAGCTCCAGTACAGCAGGAAACATAAGATAAGGACAAGGCCAAAGCACGGCCTTCCCTTGGCAGAAGAGGCTTTAAAGTGAGCAGGGAAACACAGGTGGGATGTAACTGCATTTCCTTGTGCCCACTCTCATAAGAAGCATCTGAGAAGCATGGGGAAGGCGAAATTTCTCTCAAGTCCACCCTCTGGGATACAGCTGGCCTACAGGTGGGTATGGATCACAGGATCACAGACTGTCAGGAGCTGGAAGGGACCTTGAAAGATCATCCAGTCCAAACCCCCTGACAGAGCAGGATCACCCAGACTAAATCCCACAGGGACACAGCCAGGAGGGTTTGAATGTCTCCAGAGAAGGAGACTCTCTGGGCAGCCTGGCCCAGGGCTCCCTCACCCTCACAGGGAAAAAGTTCCTCCTTATGTTCCCATGGAACCTCCTCTGCTCCAGCTGTACCCGCTGCCCCTGGTCCTGTCGCTGCCACCCCTGAGCAGAGCCTGGCTCCAGCCTCCTGACTTTCACCCTTCACATATTGATAGACAGTGATGAGGTCACCCCTCAGGCTCCTCCAGACTAAAGAGGCCCAGCTCCCTCAGCATCTCCTCACAAGGAAGGGGTTCCACTCCCTCCCTCACCTTGGTGTCCCTGCACTGGGCTCTTTCAAGGAGTTCTATGTCCTTCTGGAGCTGAGGGGCCCAGAACTGGACACAACATTCCAGGTGGGGTCTCACCAGGGCAGAGCAGAGGGGGAGAAGGACTTCTCTTCATACGCGTGTGGGCAATACGTAGGGCAGATCAACCCCCAGGCTCCTGCCTAGGTGACATAGAGTCCCTGGAAAGGGGCACAACCCCTGTGGCTGCCTCAGTGCATCTGCTCCCCAAAAGGCAAGCCAACACTCGGTCCTGTATCTCCTCAAGGTTTCCTTTACCTGTCACAACCCACGCAGCCTCCACATCTACCGGCAAGCACCTGGTCCTGCCATCTGAACTGTTCCAAGTCCTGTGCAACACCTACATATCCAGAAGGTGACCTCTGGGAGCTTACACATGCTGCCCTTGGACAGGTGAAGGTGTGGTATTTACCTTGCTGTCCTCCTAGAAGCCTCTCCACACCTTTGATTAACTTGTGGCGGTGCCCATAAGCGTTGATGCCGATTTCCTTCAGCTCCTCGTGCCCCATGTCTGCCAACACATCCAGGGTTATCTGGGAAAGCCAAAGACCACAAGAATCATTTGCTGAACCCGATTCCCAAGGCTCCTTCGGTTCAGGAAAGGGAATGTGTTTGTGGCACAACCAGGAGAACATCTGTGTCTTCTATATTTCTAATTGCTGCCACCTTCTGGCAAGGCCTCTCCCTGTGCCAGGACCGTGCCCAGGTGCCACCACCCGAAGCGGCACAGAGCGTTCTGTGTCTTTGTTTTGAGAGAGAGAACCTAAAAAACCAGTTTTACTTCTGGGCAAGGAGGATGTGTGTGAATCCTGGGACAAATCCAGGAATAGTCTTGAAGCATTTGAAGTTTCATGTGACCATGTGAGGTGGCATTTTATCCCCTACACAAAGAGAAATGTTGTGAGAACTTTCACGCTGATGTTACTCTGTGTGTGCATCGCACCACGGGGCAGCTACACTGAGTTGTGCTCAGCTATTCCATAATTCTTAGAATTCCAGAACCCCCTGAGCTGGGAGGGCCCCCTCAGGCCCATCAGTCCCACTCCTGGCTCCACACAGCCCAGCCCAGGCAGCGCAGGGCACTGAGCGCAGCGGCCAGACGCTTCTTGCCCTCAGCCCAGCTTGGGGCTGGGACCCCTTCCCTGGGGAGCCTGTGCCAGCGCCCGACCCCCCTCTCAGCACAGAACCTCTTCCTGACACCCAGCCTGACCCTCCCCTGGCAGCTTCACGCCGTCCCCTCGGGTTCCAGCCCTGGGCCCCAGAGAGAGGAGAGAGATCGGCGCTGCCCCTTCGCTCCCCTCGGCAGGAAGCCACAGACCGGGGTGAGGTCTCCCCTCAGCCTCCTCTTCTCCAGCCTGGGCAACCCCAGGGCCTTCAGCCTCTCCTCAGGAGCCTTCCCCTCCAGACCTTCCCCATCCTTGGTGCCTCCTCTGGGCACTCTCCAGTAGCTCTGTGCCCCAAACCTGCCCTCAGGACTGGAGGTGATGACAATCCCTCCCTGGCCCAGCTGGCCGTGCTGGGCTGGATGCACCCCAGGGCATGGTTGGCCCTCCTGCCTGCCAGCTCGGGGGTAACTCCCTGTCAACCAAGACCCCCAATTCTTGGATGTAATTAATAGTGTGAAGACACATCCAACTGGTCATTTGGTTGCAAGATATGAATACATCTACAATCACCTGACCAGATTTGAATTCTGAAGGTCACAGAGATCACTGGTGGAAGCAGAAAGGCAATACAACATGATGCTATGGCTTCAAGAGACCAGTCTGGGTTGGAAGGGACCTTGAAAATCACCTCATTACAACCCCCTGCCACGGGTGGGGACACCCCTTGCTAGCCCAGCATGCCTGGAGCCCCATCCAACCCAGCCTTCAACACATCCAAATGACCATGTGAGTCTGGAAGCTCAGCAAATAAAGGGAAACCAAACAACTTGGTTCAGAAGGACACAGAAGGACTTAGGGGTATGAACTCTGCCCACCACTAAATGAGCATCATTAATTCGAAAGGAAGTGACTCAAGCAAGGAATTACCAGCCCCATGGAACATCCGTCCAGTTGAGCAGAAACCTACTGGGATTGGGGTGGGAAAGGCACTGGAGACATTCATCGTGTGAAGAGGAATGTTAAATAAATCCATAAGAAATCCAGATATTAGATGGCAGTAGGAGGATGCTGGAGCCAACAGGAGAAGGTACTGCCATGCTTGGAAAAAGCTGCTTAAAACAATGAGCTTAAGGAGGATGAGCTTGTTTTCACTGGGGAAGAGATATTCCAGGGGCTGCTAACCAGTGTCACAAGGATGAATGAATCCAGTGAATCCCATTTGCACTGTTGGATCTTATTAACAGGGAAAGGTCTGAAAAACAGGGAGTTGAGGAAGCCAAAGTCAAGCAAAACCAGCATGGTGACAGAAAGTGTGGAAAACAAGAAGAAAAAATGAAATACCAATAAAATACAGGCTGGTTTGCTGCTTAATAGAAGTAGCTTCAAATTAAAGAGCTTCTGTTTTGTATACAAGAAAGGCCCTAGAGAAGCCCCTGGTGAGACAGGCCGTGTCCCTGCAGCCCAAGGAGAATGATGATGGAGCAGGGATTCCCCTCAGCCCCTGGAGAACCCCACGCTGGAGTGGGTGGAGGCACCTGGAGGATGCTGTGACCCGGTGGGAAGGGCCCCACGCTGGAGCAAGGTCCTGGCAGGACCTGCAGCCTGAAGAGATGGACCTGGACCCCGACCCCAACCCCATCCCCCTGTGCCAGTGGGGCGAGGGAAAGAAGCGGGGAATAAAGCCGAGCCTGGGAAGAAGGGAGGGGTGGGGGCAGGTGGGTCAGATTTGGGGTTGTCTCTCATTACCGGCTCCGTTTGATTGGGCAGTTAATGAGCTGCATTTCAGTCCGTGCTGAGCCTGGTTTGCCCCGCCGGCAGCTGCTGCCCCGTCTCTCCTGCCCTTATCTCACCCCGCAGCCTCTCGTCCTCTCTCCTCTCCCTGCCAGGCTGAGGAGGGGGCACAGAGCAGCTTTGGGGGGGGACAGAACAAGTCTGGGGGGCATCTCCTCAGCCCAGCCCAGCAGGTGACATCCCAGCCTTAGTTTGGTATAGCCATCACACTCAAAGCTCAGGCGGTGCCATGTACCTCCCAGGACATGACCCAAGCAGGCAGCTGGCACGTCTGTACAAAAGCAGCAGGCACAGGACGTCCCAATGCAATAACACAAGAGATACTCACAGGCTTCTTAGCTTCACCACAACCTAATTAGAGAATGGGAACATCACTCAAATTAATGAGTCTGTCTTCTAAACACACAGAGAGGAGCTTTGCCACTTACCTGCTCTGTCTCAAAGATGTCCCGGAGGTGTTCGAGGCCCAGGCTCTTCAGGAACTGGGTAATGTTCATGTCAAGACCAGAAACTGTGAAGAGAAGAAACAAACCATTACACCCCGTGCACCTGAAGTCAAAACCAACCCAACCTAAAAATAATCATCCAGCAATAGCACTGACCCTCTGGAATTTCCAACCTTGGGTTGGTTTTACAGTCTGTTTGTCATGTTTGTAATAAAACCAGGTGAAAGCTGAGTGCAAAGCTCATCACTGCCCCCTCCTCAGAGTTACAACCTGTGGCAAGTGTGTCTCCTGCTGCAAAGGGAAGGACGGCATGGGCATTTCTGCTACGTGATCATGGAGCCGCTGACATCGAACATGCACTCTGGATACTAACCAGAGAGTTTAGAAAGCCTTACTGAAATCCCCCAGAGCCATCACCCTCATCATTCCTTCATCAAATTAATTCTCATTAGGTTTTTGGCATAAAATCCACGATGAACAGCTGGTCAACTCATCAGACCTGCCTCTGTGGGCAGACCCAACCACCGTCAGCAGACATGAACCACCAACTCTGTGAACCACATAAGAACAGAGATGGTGCTCGTGCTGCATGGAGTCTTCTGGCCAGAAATACTTTTCCAACTTTTTCACAGTGAGGGTGAGGAAGCCCTAGGACAGGCTGTCCAGGGGGTGGGGAGTCTCCTTCTCTGGAGAGATTCCGGCCCCGATCTGTCCTAGGGATCCTGCTTTGGCAGGGGGTTGGACCCCTTGGGCTCTGGAGGTCGCTTCCCACCCCTGTGAGTCTGTGACTCTACCACACTCCTGGCAACACAAACTCATCCAGCAGCAAACACACCTTCTCCTTCCTTCCTTTCCGTTCCTGCCGCCCCGTCCCCAGCGTTGGATGCTCCTCCCACAGCCAGTTCTGCCAGTGGCCCAGTGAGGTTATCGATGCTGCTGGCAGCGGAGAGGCAGGAGGGTGTGGATGCTGGGGAGATCAGGGAGGCACTAACGACGGTAGCTTGAGGTTTGAAGCACGTAGGCAAAGCTTCCGGAGGCATCGCGTCTATCAGCAGCGCTCGGATATCATCAGCCTGGAAAGGGAGCAATCAGAACAAGGATCAATGTGAGGATCCAGCATTACAAGGTCCCAACCTTGGAATTTTTTTTTTTTTAATGGAATGCTCTGTTTTCCCCATTAAAAAGAGAACAGCCAAGCTGGGTAACATGGGAGTTCACACTCTGGTCACTGCTCAGAGACAAGGTGGGTTCTCATCATTTCTAAAGGGTATGTAAGAAGGGACATGGAATTCTGCTGCCCATGGAATGACTTGATGGGTATTAACACCAGGAGCTCTATCTATCTAAGAGGCTTTGTGAGCCAGGCTGGGCAATGCCACCCTGTAATTTCTCTGGCAGGCTTGATTTCCAGTGAGGCATTATGCACCAGATCAAGGTTTCAGTAGAAAGAATATGAACCAGAAGTGTGCCCTGGTGGCCAGGAAAGCCAATGGCATCCTGGCTTGTATCAAAAATAGTGTGGCCATTAGGTCTGGGGAGGCGATCCCAGGCTTGGATCTACACGAGTTTACCCAGGGCCCCAGCCAACCTGGCCTTGAACACCCCCAGACATGGGGCACCCACCCCCTCTCTGGGCAGCCCCTTCCAGCCCCTCACCACTCTCTCTGTAAACAACTTCCCCCTAAGATCTCCCCTAACCCTTCCCATCTCCATCTTCACCCCATCCCCCTTGTCCTGCCAGTCTCTGCCCCTGAACAAGCTGATTCCCTCCTGTTCCTCTGCTCCCTTCAGGGATGGGAAGGCTGCAATGAGGTCCCCCCACAGCCTTCTCTTCTCCAGGCTGAACCAGCCCAGCTCCCTCAGCCTCTCTCCATAGGGGAGCTGATCCAGCCCTCTGAGTGTCTCCGTGGCTCCTCTGCCCCCTCTCCAACAGCCCCACATCTCTCTTGCCCTGGGGGCCCCAGCTCTGGACACAGGACTCCAGCTGGGGCCTCACAGGGCAGAGTGGGACAATCCCCTCCCTGTCCCTGCTGCCACCCCTCTGCTGATGGAGCCCAGGATCCCACAGCCCTTCCGAACTTCAGGAGCCACTGCTGGCTTGTCTGAAGCTTCTCACCCACCAGGACACCCAGGTCCTGCTCAGCAGGACTGCTCTCAAGGTTTAGGAGGAGATTGATCCCAGGAGTGAATCCTTAAGCAGAAGCAAACCTTAAATTATGAAGCATGTTAAAGTCTCAGTCAGAGGAGTCTGGGCCTACGGGTAAGAAGTCACCAAGAGTCACCCTGGAGACGCTCATCTCCCTCTACCTGAGGAGTGCTGGCAACACAGAGCTGCAGAAAGCTGCTCACCACACAGAGCGAGCCCTCCTGAGCAGCCCGTGGCTGGCAGGCTATCAGGAACTCACCGTTGCCAGGTCCAGTGGGGTCTGACCCTCTTGGTTCTTCATCGTTGGGTCTGCTCCGTGTGCTAAGAGCAGAGCACAGAGCTGAGTCCTTCCCTTCTGCGCCGCTTCGTGCAGCGGGGTGAACGCCCACTTATCCGTGGCGTTCACACACGTGTTGTATTTGATCAAGAGAGCAGCTATGTCCACGTGCTGGAAAACACAAGAAGGTCTCAATCAACATGGGAGTGGGGAAAACGCCTGGTGCCTTCTTCCTGCTGGAGGTAAGGATGATTGGAGACCCCTGTCATTTCATGGAGTAGAACCATGGGATCACAGAACTGCCTTGATTGGAAGGGACCCTTTAGATCATCAAGGCCTACGAAGGGGATGAAGGGCCTGGAGCATCTCCCCTGCGAGGAAAGGCTGAGTGAGCTGGGGCTGTTCAGCCTGGAGAGAAGCAGCCTGAGAGGGGATCTGATCAATGGGGATCAATAGCTGAAGGGTGGCACACAGGGGGACATGGGCAGCCTCTTCTCAGGGTCTGTGGGGACAGGACAAGGGCCGATGGCCTCAAGTGGGAGCCCAGGAAGTTCCGCCCCAATGTGGGGAAGAACTTCTTCCTGGTGAGGGAGCCCTGGGACAGGCTGCCCAGGGGGTGTGGAGTCTCCTCTGGAGAGATTCCAACCCTGACCTGTCCTAGGGACCCTGCTTTGGCAGGAGGTTGGACCCCATGGGCTCTGGAGGTCCCTTCCAACCCCTGTGTGTCTGTGATGCTGTGATCAAGTCTAACCATCACCTCAACCTGCCACCCACCACTAATCTGTGTCCCTCAGCACCACATCTACCCGGCTTTTCAATCCCTCCAGGGATGGACACCCCACCACTTCCCTGTGTTGCCTGTTCCATGCCTGACAACCCTCTCTGGGAAGGAGATTCTGCTGGCCACACTCCTGGGGATGCAGCCCAGGATGGGGTTGGGCTTCTGGGCTGCAGATGCTCCTTGGTGGCTCATGTCCAGCTTCTCACCCACGAGTCCCCCCAGGTCTTTTTCCTTATGGCTGCTCTCCAGCCCATCATCTCCTGACCTATATGGATAACAGGGATTGTCCCAACCCAGGGGCAGGACCCTGCCCTTTGCTTTGTTGAACCTCATGATCTTCTCCTGGGCCCACTTTCTCCAGCCTGTCCAGGTCCCTCTGGATGGCATCCCAGCCCTTTGGCATGCCTACCTCACCACCCAGCTTTGTGCCATCAGCAAGCTTGCTGAGGGTGTGCGCAACCCCACTGCCAGTGTCATTAATAAAGAGATTAAACAGCACTGGTCCCAGCACAGACCCCTGAGGAACACAGCTTCCATCTGGATCTGGAGCCACTGACCACCACCCTCTGGATGTAACAACCCAGCCAACTCCTTATCCACTGAACAGCCCACCCATCAAACCCATATCTCTCCAGCTTAGAGAGAAGGATGTCGTGGGGGACTGTGTCAGAGGCCTTGCAGAAATCTGGACAGATGACATCTGTAGCTCTGCCTTTATCCATGGATGCAATCACCCCATTGTACAAAGCCACCAGGTTGGAGAACAGAACAGAAGACTGGCAAAGGACATTTGTGGCCACCAAAGTTACTTGTGCAGTAGAGCTGAAAAGGAGAATGAAGCAGCAGGCACTCCAAAGGAGGAGGTAGGAGCGTGATGCACGGAGCTGTGAGCAGAAGTGCAAGGATGTGCCAGCGGACTCCGTCTTTCCTCTCAATGGCAGGTCCCTGACGCTGCAGCTCCCGTGTGTGGCTTGCTCCTGTGGTTTGGAAAGACCTCTGACCTCCTTCTCCCTCCCTGCCAAACACTCGCTGTTCCAGTGACTTTTCCATCACCTGAAACCCTCCTGAGGGACACGCAGCAGAGAGCTGGGTGGGAGGATCGGAGACACCTGGTGAGGAGACTCAGCCTGTGAAACACACCAGTGATGAACTCACAAAGCCAACGCTCATCGCTCCTCTGCCTCTCATCAGAGATCCCAAAGGGGTTCATGATGCCAGCTCAGGGAAGCGTGGGCTGCCATGGGAAAGGTTCACAGCAGCTCTTAAGTAAATAAGCTGATGGAAAAGCACCACACTCTGCACACACTTCTGTCCTACAGAAACTAAGGCAACCAGATCAGCCTGGCACTATGATTTTTAGGAGGGATCATCAACTCGAACCAATCTAACATCTCCCTGTGCCAGGCAGGAGGGATTGGCCTTCACACAGATGCTGATGAACATACTGATTGGTGGTAGGACCCCATGTCATAAACTAATCCTGTGTTCTAATGCATCAGGAGGACTTGGAGCTCTTTGCTCTTCAGGACGCTGGGATCCCAGGCTGGTGTAGACACCCAACACAACCACCACAGGCTGAGTTTCACTGACACGTTCTCCTTAAAAACAAGGTGGACAGTGTATGCTTTTCATGTTGTTTGCCTCTCAAACAAAAGCAGCTGTGGTTGTGTTAAGATCATCTCTCTCAAATCTTGCTCTCCTTGTGCCAGGACCACCAACAGACAAAGCATATCATGAGACAACCAACTCTACTCCCTGAGCTCCACGGCCTCTGACTGTAAGCACAGTTAGGAGCTTCTCAGCTCCTCTGTAGAGCTATTTGCAAGAAATTTCTTTTGCACTTCATCCATAACTACCAGCTGCTCATCATCTAGCAAGCATCTCTGCAACCAGCAGGCGCAGAGCTGCTTCCCCCTCTGTGCAGGAAGGACCACCAGCTTCATCAAACGTGGTTTGAGCCAGCCACTGCAGCAACCAGCTAGCCCAGGAGGCCACCCTTGTTATGAACTCCATAGCCCTTCAACACTTCAGTTCAGCAATAGCTCCCCACCACCTGGAACACATCCCCACTTCCCTGTCACCGCTCAAAAAGGTTCCCCAGAACTGTTCTCTTCCTCCTATCCAAGGTTTTTGGCAAGAATGCCAGAACCCCCTGAGCTGGGAGGGCCCCCTCAGGCCCATCAGTCCCACTCCTGGCTCCACACAGCCCAGCCCAGGCAGCGCAGGGCACTGAGCGCAGCGGCCAGACGCTTCTTGCCCTCAGCCCAGCTCGGGGCTGGGACCCCTTCCCTGGGGAGCCTGTGCCAGCGCCCGACCCCCCTCTCAGCACAGAACCTCTTCCTGACACCCAGCCTGACCCTCCCCTGGCAGCTTCACGCCGTCCCCTTGGGTTCCAGCCCTGGGCCCCAGAGAGAGGAGAGAGATCGGGAGATCGGCGCTGCCCCTTCGCTGCCCTCGGCAGGAAGCCACAGATGGGGGTGAGGTCTCCCCTCAGCCTCCTCTTCTCCAGCCTGGGCAACCCCAGGGCCTTCAGCCTCTCCTCAGGAGCCTTCCCCTCCAGACCTTCCCCATCCTCACTGCCTCCTCTGGACACTTTCCAGTAGCTCCATGTCCCTCTTGTCCTGCAGCACCTAAACCTGTGCTGTTCACAGCAGGAGAGCTCCAAAACAGCTAGCTGTGGACCTGACGTTAAGGAGTTCCTCGTTGGTCTACTCATGGCAAGAACACCCACACCTACCCCGTAGGATGCTGCGTTGTGCAGGGGGATTAATCCTCCTTTGTCTTGGGCGTTAACGTCCGCGCCGTGCTCCAGAAGGTACTCAGCTACTTCCAAGTTGTTGTATCCAGCTGTGAAAGGAGAGGAACCAGGTGTTAAGACCTAAGTACCAACACAGAAAAGTTAAAGCCATTCTTCATGGCAAACCCCTCCTCTTTCCCAGCACCTTGACTACCTCTGGAGATACAGCTGCCACAGTTAACCCTGCTCTGGGCAGGGCAAACCTCTGGGCAACTCAGTCCTGGTTTTGGGGACAACCTTCTCAAGCCCTGTGGGGAATGGTTTAAAGCTAAAGGAAGGAAGGTTTAAATTAGATATTAGGGGGAAGTTCTTTGCAGAGAGAGTGGTGAGGGGCTGGAAGGGGCTGCTCAGAGCGGGGGTGGGTGCCCCGTGTCTGGGGGTGTTCAAGGCCAGGTTGGCTGGGGCCCTGGGCAGCCTTGTGTAGCTCCAGGCCTGGAGGTTGGTGTCCCTGCCTGTGGCAGGGGGGTTGGAGCTCTGTGCTCCTTGGGGTCCCTTCCAACCCAGATCATTCTGATTCTATGATCTCCATGTAGGACCTGGTGAGCCACCAACCTGCAAGGTGTAGCGGGGTTGAATTTCTTCCCTGTGTGTCTCTGCAGTTGATGTTTTCTTGAGTACAGAGCTTCTGCACACGTGCCAGGCAGCCCTTCTTGGCAGCATCCAGCAAGGCAGCATCACCCCGCAGTAAGTCCTGGATGTCTGTGTCTCCTTCCTTCACCAGATCCAGAGGAGTGTTCCCATCTCGGTTCTTCTTTGTTGGATCAGCTCCGTGCTGCAAAGGGAATCGTAGGATAGAGTCACCCAAGGTGAGAGGTGTTAGGTTGGGGAAGACATAGTATGACATGTTCTGTGGTGTCTCTGTGGCTTTAGAATCCCAGACTGCATTAGGTGGGAAGGGACCTTCAGAGCCCATCCAGCCCCACCCTGCAGTGAGCAGGGACATCTTCACTAGAGCAGGGTGCTCAGAGCCCCATCCAGCCTGACCCTGAATGTCTCCAGGGATGGGGCCTCCACCACCTCTCTGGGCACCCTGGGCCAGTGTCTCACCACCCTCAGAGGGAAGAACTTCTTCCTCAGGTCCCATCTAACCCTGCCCAGCTCTAGTTGAAAGCCTGTGCCATGAAAACACGTGGGCAGCAGTGATGAGAACACAGCAGAGGAGCACAGGACAAGGGGGAACATACATCTACACGCAGCATGTGGTATGAGTCACGTCCCCACATGATTTGGTGGGAGGACAGCTCCTTCCCTGCTCTCTCTCAGCACAGTGAGGGGGAAGCAGGGGAAGAGAAGGGAGAGGAAGCTGCTAACCACTTCGCAATCCTCACATGCGGCGGTCCAAGCCCCACCAAGCAGTCTCCCCTGCTACTTCTCACTGGGGATGCTGGCAAAGCTGGTGGAAGCCACAGGGAAGGAGCTGGGGTGGGGAATCACAGACTCATAGTTGTTCAAAGGGGTTTCCAGAGCCCATGGGGTCCCAGCCCCTGCCAAAGCAGGGTCCCTAGGACAGGTCAGGGCTGGAATCTCTCCAGAGAAGGAGACTCCACACCCCCTGGGCAGCCTGTCCCAGGGCTCCCTCACCAGGAAGAAGTTCTTCCCCAGATTGGGATGGAACTTCCCAGGCTCCAATGAACTGACTCTTGTTTGGAAGTGGTACAGGTGGAATGGGCTGGCAAGAAAGATAGGGGGCTGTTGGAGAGGGGTCAGAGGAGCCACGGAGATGATCAGAGGGCTGGAGCAGCTCCCCTACAGAGACAGGCTGAGGGAGCTGGGCTGGTTCAGCCTGGAGAAGAGAAGGCTGTGGGGGGACCTCAGTGCAGCCTTCCCATCCCTGAAAGGAGCAGAGGAACAGGAGGGGAATCAGCTTGTCCAAGGGCAGAGACTGGCAGGACAAGGGGGATGGAGTGAAGCTGGAGGAGGGAAGGGTTAGAGGAGATCTTAGGGGGAAGTTGTTTGCAGAGAGTGGTGAGGGGCTGGAAGGGGCTGCCCAGAGAGGGGGTGGGTGCCCCGTGTCTGGGGGTGTTGAAGGCCAGGTTGTCTGGGGTCCTGGGCAGCCTTGTGTATCTCCAGGCCTGGAGGTCGGTGTCCCTGCCTGTGGCAGGGGGTTGGAGCTCTGTGCTCTTTGGGGTCCCTCCCAACCCAGACCAGTCTGGGATTCTGGATACCCGGGTAGATGAGTTACTTAGAGATCTGGGTCAGCATAGGACAGGAAGTGTTGGACTCGATGGTCTTAGGCAGGATTTTGGTATTTCTGCATTAATTCAGCTGTGTTTCCAACCCCAGGCTCTGCCCTACTTGTCTCCCTGTGTTAACACCCTCACTGCCAGAGGTGACTGCACTACTCATTTCTTTGCAGGGAAATTGGCACCACAAGAAACCATCTGACACATCATAAGATGAAAACAGATTCAAAGACCCCATAAGGAGCACACTGACTGCATTTACTTCACATTAATTCATCCCCAGCAAAAAACCAAACACTCCTGAGAATTCCAGCACCTACTTTTAAGAGGAGCTTGCAGATTTCATATTTTCCTTTGGCTGCTGCTTCGTGCAGGGGAGTGAACTTCCAGAGGTCAGCCACATTGACAGAAGCACCATGCCTCACTAAGAGTTCAGCCACTTCGTAGTGTCCATAGGAACAGGCGTTGTGCAGGGGTACTAAGCCACTAATCAAAGAGAAAGTGTTAATTGCTACAGAATTTTAAACTCACTACGCAGTCATACAATGCTGTGGGAGATAAAGCTCTCACTGGACATCACCAGTGTCTTCCAGTCTTCCCAGTTTTCATGGCTCGATTTCCCTGCTTTTAACACATTGATTCAACCTTCATCATCATCATCATCATCATCCTCCAGTTCTCACCCAAAAGACTTTGCAAGGTGGAGGAAGAAGCACCAACTACCACTAGCAAGTAACTCCAGCGCTGTTAGCCAAGAACTAAACTGCAAGGATCACTGATATTCTGGCTTTGGATATTTGAGGGTGGGCTTCAGAGAAGGGATAACACTCCATAAAGGGTCTGGAGAAGAGCTGTCAGGAAGCCCTGCACACCTGGGAGCTACAGAAGGACACTCAAAAATCCCTGAAAATTCAATATGTGAAGGGTTTTAGAGCTGGAAATGGATTATCCCCCAGCACAAACTAATATACTGGTGAAAGATCAGAGACAATCACTGTATTCTGCATGCAAATAATGCAGAAACCTGCAAATGGTTTGTATAATTTACCTGAATATTAGGTGAATAATTAACTTACTAAGTAATAAAAGCTAATTAACAGAATTAGAAAAGTAACTGGAGATAATGTGGTATTTCACCTCATGTAATTCAAAACTCCTTTCAGTTTACCTGGAATAACTTAATGGCCATAAATAATGGTGTTTAATAACTTAAGCACCATAAACTTGGGCAAAAGGGGGTAGAAATAGGTGATGTGTCACAGCACGAGGTGTGTGCTGGAGAATGGCTGTGCCATAAAGGCAGGGATGCTGGAATGGTCCCTACATCTCCCTCCAGCAATGCCAGAAACAAGACAGAGAGAAAAGGAGAAATTTCCAAGAGGAAAAACCCATCATGGTTCCTGATACCTGAAATGGAATGAACTGGGAGGGGGTAGAACTCCTACACTGCTAAAAACCAGGAGGGAGTATCCCAGAAGGCAACGTACCCTTTGTCTTTGGCGTGCACATCGGCCCCGTGGTGCAGGAGATACTCCACCACAGACACGCGGTTGTAGCCTGCGGCGAAGTGCAGTGGTGTGGAATGGCGACCTTCCAAATCCCTGCAGTTCACATTCTGGGGGCTGCAAAGTTGCTGCAGAAACAGAAGAATCACCCAAAATTGGGAACTAAACCCAACCAGATGAAAGAACCCCAGAAACCAAAAGAAATCCAGACAAGTCAACAGAAGGACCCCGAGGTAGAAGCTCCAACAACCAGCCCAACGCAAAATTTGGTTTATTATTAGATACAAGTTTTAGAAGTTCAGTTTCTGGAAATTTCTTTATGCTTAGGCAAAGGTGAAGGAAGAGCAGGCCCACATTTATGGCTTCAAGTAATTCTAGCAACTTAAACCTTAGAACCACAGAGTCACAAGGTTGGAAAAGACCTTTAAAGATCGAGTCCAACCACTCCCATCCTAAGCTAAACCATATCCCCTAAGTACCTCATCTACCCTTTTTTTAAACACATCCAGATAAGGTTACTCAGCCCCCTCCCTGGGCAGCCTGTGCCACAGCCCCACAACTCTGCCAGGGAAGAACTTTTCCCTCCCAGCTGAGCTGACCCTGCCCTGCGGCAGCTTGAGCCCATTACCCCTTTTCCCACCTCTTGTTCCCTGGCTGAAGAGACCATCGCCCACCTCTCTGCACCCTCCTGGCAGGGCACTGGAGGTGGGAAGAAGGTCTCCCCTCAGCCTCCTCTTCTCCAGGCTCAACACCCCCAGCTCCCTCAGCTGCTCCTCACAGGATTTGCCCTCCAGCCCCTTCCCCAGCCTCGTTGCCCTTCTCTGGACTCGTTCAAGGACCTCCAGGTCCTTCTTGGAGTGAGGGGCCCAGAACTGGGCCCAGCACTCGAGGTGCAGTCTCACCAGTGCCCAGCCCAGGGGCACAATCCCCTCCCCAGACCTGCTGGCCACGCTGGCTCTGACACAAGCCAGGATGCCCTTGGCCTTCTTGGCCACCCGGGCACACTGCTGGCTCCTGTTCGGTCACCCAGCACCCCCAGGTCCTTCTCCCCAGCAGCTCTCCAGCCGCTCTGCCCCAGCCTGTAGCCCTGCTTGGGGTTGTTGTGTCCCCTGTGCAGCACTCTGCCCTTGGCCTTGCTGAGCCTCATCCCGTTGGTCTCTGCCCATCCGTCCAGTCTGTTCAGATCCCTCTGAAGAGCCTCCCTACCCCCAAGCAGATCAATTCTTCCTCCCAGCTCAGTGTCATCTGTAAATGTTTAGAAGTCTAGAAACACTGAGCATGGCAGTCAGAGGTCATGGCAGTCTGGTGCACAGAACCGTTGCTGGTTGAATGTTAATATGGGGCATGATGAAGTCTAAGGTGAGATTGATGCACAGAGTGGTTATCTGAGGCTACTATGTCCACAGACCAAGTATGACAAACCTCAGCACATCTTAAAGCACTACTTGCTAGGAACCATCCCCCTTCCCCCCCCCAAAAAAAGAGAGCTCCCTTCCCTTTCTTTATGCTTTATCATCCTCTGGGCTTTACCACTTTCCAACTCCTGCAGCAGAACCTTCCACAAGCCCTGCATAGCAGCACAAAGTGGAAGATGACCACTACCTTCACAGTTTCCAAGTCTCCAGCTTTGGATGCTTCTAATAACCGATAATCCACGTCCGACGTCCGCACAGGGGTACTTTCTGCAGGGGGAGAGATGGGTCAGTGTTAACCAGCATCATTAAGTTATATTAACTTGTGATCAACTGACTTTCCAAACCAGGGGGAAGGGAAATCACTGAATCACAGGCCATTAGGAGCTGGAAGGGACCTTGAAAGACAATCTAGTCCAACCCCCCTGCCAGAGCAGGATCACCCAGACAAAATCCCACAGGAACATCCTTAGAAATGCTTGATCTCTTCTCTGGCCTCATGTCCTCACCTTCACAAGCCAGCCAAGCCCCTGACTGGTGAGGGTGAAGAAGGAAATCAATCAGAAATCCAATCTAATTACTACAGGAAGACAGAAATTCAATTTCACAAGATGAGACCTTGAATAGCACAAGGCAAAGCCACAACCCAATCTTACTCTTGCAGAAAAGCAAGATCAGCAGCATCTTGTAGTAAGTGCTTGAAAAGATTAACAAGCTCACTTAACGAGCTGTCTTACATTATGTGGCTGTACTCCTACCTGTTGTCACCAAAAATCAATTTGAGTGTAGTGCTGTCCAGTGGCCTCTGTGCCATCAGAGAGCTCCCACAGTTGGGAAGTAGCTCAACATCAATCATCCCACACTATATGGAAAGTATTATAAGCTGTGAACTCCAGAGCGAGGTGAAAACCTCTAAAGAAACAACTCCAACATTCCAAAGAAGAATTTCTTCAACCCACAGCAGTGAACACAGAGTAAGAACTGGTGAATAATCTCAGCACTGATTTGCTGGCTTTGAAATACAGAGAAGAAAGTGGCACCAACCCTCCACCACATGTGTTGGTTCAGCTTTGGATCTCTGGGTCTTGAACTTGGGATGGAACAGAATGACACAACCACAGAATGTGTTGGGACCTTCAAGTTCCTTCTTGACCAGACTTAATTGGTTTCTTGCAAGACTCTGAACCACCCCTGGCAGCATAAATTTGTTCCTTCTCCAATCATATTTTAATGAGAACTTTAATTGATAAAGCCCACCCTGAGCACCGTAAAGGACAACTGTCCTACATGGGCTACAAGAGGAATGATCTCATAACCCTATGTTCCATCAACACCCCAACTTTGAAGTCTCCCAAGTTAGAATCATGGAATAGAATCACAGAATGTTGGGTTGGGAGGGACCTTCCAAGGCCATCCAGCCCCACCCTGCAGTGAGCAGGGACATCTTCACTAGTCTGACATCTGAAATCATTTTTCCTAGCAAAGGTTCATGAGTGAACATCGATTTTAATTGAACTGAAATGAGTGCTTTCAGAACACATATGATCATGACTGTTTAATTAAATTCCTACTGCCTTTAGCAGCAGGGGGGTGGTGACTTCCCTCTGATTCACAACTAACATCTTCTTCTGACACACACACATAGTGTCACATGTGTATTTTAAGCAGGGGATGCTGCCCATGTAACCACCTGCAAGGAAAATCCTTCCTTCCCCCCCCCCCCCCGCACCCTTGTTTTAAGGCAACTCTGTTGAAAACCCTGAAGGAAATGGAGTCTCCAGGTGCTATGGGTCCTCCCATCTATCTGGTTATCTTCCTTCTGCTTACTACAAGTAAGTTACTTGCTCTGTAGTAGCTGCAAGTGCAATTAATCTTCTCCTTACCTAAAAAAAGTCTTACAGCATGAGTATGCGGATGAGAACCTCAGGCACCTCTAGGAAATAAGAGTGGTACCTTCCCCAAACATCTACCCACCATTTTAATGCAAGATACACACCAATCATAACCTAAGCATTATCCAGAGCACTTTTCCCAATTAAAATCTTGGACAACCAAGGGATTTGAAGTAAAAGGTCAAATGGTTTGGCAGCTCACAGTATTTGTGGGCCTGTAACACTCCACGTGTGAGTGCTGAAGTGTGGAGCACGGACAGTACAGGGTGGCTGATGAAAGGAACAAGCTTTCTCACACCTTCAGCAATATTCCACTTGGAACTTGCTCCAAAAACCTCCCAATTTCCCCCAGTCTGCCTTCCCACAGTCAGAGAATCACAGAATCCCAGGCTGCATTAGGTTGGAAGGGACCTTCCAAGGCCATCCAGCCCCACCCTGCAGTGAGCAGGGACATCTTCACTAGAGCAGGGTGCTCAGAGACACATCCAGCCTGACCCTGAATGTCTCCAGGGATGGGGCCTCCACCACCTCTCTGGGCACCCTGGGCCAGTGTCTCACCACCCTCAGAGGGAAGAACTTCTTCCCAATGCCCAAACTAAATCTTCCCTTTTCCAGTTCAAACCCATCCCCCCTCGTCCCATCACTCCATGCCCTCAGGAACAGTTCTTCCCAGCTTCCTACAGGCACCTTTCAGGGGCTGGAAGGGGCTATAAGGTCCCCCCAGAGCCTTCTCTTCCCCAGGCTGAACCAGCCCAGCTCTCCCAGCCTGGCTTCACAGCAGAGCTGCTCCAGCTCTTGAGTCATCTCTGTGGCCTCCTCTGGCCCCACTCCAAGAGGTCCCTGTCCTTGTGCTGAGGGCTCCAGAGCTGGACCCAGCACTGCAGGTGAGGCCTCTCCAGAGCAGAGCAGAGGGGCAGAATCCCCTCTCTGCATCTGCTGCCCACACTCCTGGGGATGCAGCCCAGGCTGCCTCCAATCATGACATCACACAACCTCCCTGCACAGCACCCAGCTATAAATCCACAAGATGTGTATGTTCTCCCTGATTTGTGCAAAGTCACTGAACTGAGAAGGGTTTTGTTGTGGGTTGGGAGGGACTTTCCAAGGCCAACTAGTCCCACCCCTGGCACAGCCTGAGGCCATTCCCCCTTGTCCCACCTCTTGTTCCCTGGCTGAAGAGACCATCGCCCACCTCTCTGCACCCTCCTGGCAGGCCAGTGGAGGTGGGGAGAAGGTCTCCCCTCAGCCTCCTCTTCTCCAGGCTCAACACCCCCAGCTCCCTCAGCTGCTCCTCAGAGGATTTGCCCTCCAGCCCCTTCCCCAGCCTGGTTGCCCTTCTCTGGACTCGCTCCAGCACCTCCAGGTCCTTCTTGGAGTCAGGGGCCCAGAACTGGACCCAGCACTCGAGGTGCAGCCTGCCCAGTGCCCAGCCCAGGGGCACAATCCCCTCCCCAGACCTGCTGGCCACGCTGGCTCTGACACAAGCCGGGATGCCCTTGGCCATCCAGTCCCACCCTGCAGTGAGCAGGAACACCTTCATTACATCAAGTCATTCAAAGACCCATCAGGACCCACCGCAGATGTGTGAACACCACAGTGGAAGGGAGGGATAAGCAAACTACTCAAGTGTCTTGCACTGGGAAGGAAACGAGACCCACAGCAGAACAGGGAGAAGCCAAAGTTCAAAGCCACCAGCCTTTCTTTTTACCCACCACTCAGAATCTGTTGCACCGCTTCGTTTCCCATCTGCGCCGCCGTGAAGCCTTGGAGAGAGATGATGGAGGGATCGGAGCCGTAATTCAGCAGGAGACGGCAGGTTTGCAAGTGTCCTGCTAAGGCTGCCCTGTGCAAGGCTGTCTGACCAAGGGTGTCCAGAGCGTTCATCTGAAAAGGAATCAGCAGCCATGAGAAATAAATCACTGTAGAGTTGAAAGCCACAGTCTGTCCCTGCCATTGAAAAGAACAACAGTGATAAAAGAGTTCAAGGACCAACAAGAAGCTGGGGAAGGACTTTTTAGAAGGGCCTGGAGTGACAGGACGAGGGGGAATAGGTTTAAATTGGGAGGGGGGAGATTTAGATTGGATATTAAGAGGAAATTCTTTCCTATGAGGGCGGTGAGGCCCTGGCACAGGGTGCCCAGGGAGGTGGTGGCTGCCCCCTCCCTGGAGGAGTACAAGGCTGGGTTGGATGGGGCCTTGAGCAGCCTGGGCTGGTGAGAGGTGTCCCTGCCATGGCAGGGGGTGGGACTGGATGGGCTTTGAGGTCCCTTCCAACTCAAACCAGTCTGTGGTTCTATGCTCTCAAGAGTCTTGCTGGGTTTTTTCCCTGTAAGACTTCATGTTCAAGAGAAACAGCATTCTCCTGGCACGAATCAGAGCAAATAATTTTTATCTTAAATTTTCTGATTTTTCCTTTTAACTTGTCTTCCTGCTAGAACTTCTCCTGTGCACATCTCCCCCCAGCGCAGAGATATGTCCTAAGGACCCTGCTTTGGCAGGGGGTTGGACCTGATGATCTCTTGAGGTCCCTTCCAACCCCTACGAGTCTGTGACTCTGTGATCCCTGTGCCGTGCAGCTAAACAAACCCCAGGTGACAAAACTGGTCACCGAAACATTCCAATGGAAAGATAATTCCCAGAATTATAGGGGTTGGAAGGGACCTCAAGAGATCATTGAGTCCAACCCCAATTCATTGTGGAGCCTTTCCTGTCTTAGAACAGCTCAGGGTATTTGCACAACTAACAGCCAGCACAGGATCTCCCTGAATAATAAAACAGTGACCAAGCTTTGGGCAAACTCCATGAAGATCAACCTCACACAAGAAAAGGAAAGCTCCCATGCAAGAGGAGAAAGAGGTAAATAATTAACCAAACAATTCTGAGATCTTCTGGCATGAAGGGAATTACCACCTGGCATCCTCAGATGAATTGAAGCCAACCCAACCTGGGGAAGAACTTCTTCCTGGTGAGGGAGCCTTGGGACAGGCTGCCCAGGGGGTGTGGAGTCTCCTTCTCTGGAGAGATTCCTGCCCTGACCTGTCCTAGGGACCCTGCTTTGGCAGGGGCTTGGACCCCATGGGCTCTGGAGGGCCCTTCCAACCCCATTTTTCCAGAAATGCTGGGTCTCACTGGATATAATTCTACTCAACACAAGACTCTATGAGCAGGTAAAATGGAGCATTGCTTTCAGAGAGCGTGATAGAATGGAAACCCAGCTGTCCCTCAAGATCTAACAGAGTTATCTAAATAACCAGGAGGGGGCTGAGTCCCCAGCCCTGGGTGTGTTTAACAGCCGGGGAGATGAGGTACTGAGAGATCTGGGTCAGCACAGGACAGGGACCGTTGGACTCCATGGGCTTAAAGGGCTTTTCCACCCTGGTGAGTCTGTGATCTCTGTGGGTTCTCCATCAGACAAAGGTTGAGAATAATAGAGAGCTTTAAAAAGCAGTGGGCAACACCCCCCCCCTTCTGAAAATAACCTTTCCAGAAGACCCTTTGTACCCAGCAAGCGATTCACAAGTTGAAATGCAGACGTCCAACAGCTCTTTGACCACGTCTGACTACAGACCCACTCTACATTCTCTGCAAGCAACTGCAAACCCACTATCCGTTCCCAAGCCTACGGATTGCAGGCTGTGAACCACATGCATTAACAGATCCCAGTGCTGTAAAACCCTCTCCCCACCTTCTTACCTTCTCAAAATCTTTGTGGTGGCACCAAATAAAGGTTTTATTTGTTATTTTTCACCTAAAATGCAAATCCTACTTCTTCCCCATGTAATCTAGGGGGGGGAAACATCCCCATGCTGGCTAAGATGCAAATTCTGTAATTAAATGTAATTTAATCAAGGAGGGATAGCTGTAGGAGATATCCAGTAGCAGATAGGGTAAAAATGAAGTAAAAATCCTTGTGATACAATACCAAGCTACAGGAAAGAAGGAAGGATGGCTATAAATACAGCAGACACATGCACCAATACTGCCTGGAATTCAGCCCCAAAACCACTCTAGGGCCTGGTAAGGTGGGAATTGCCCAGCTCACAAACCTCTCTTGCAGGCCCAGGGACAGGAGACCAGCGGTGCTTTCTTCTACTCGTGCCACTCTAATGGGATTTCCTTAAAAGTTTTGTTTTAAATAAAAACTTCATCACCATCATCAATATTAATTAGATGCTGAATGGCCCAAATCCATCGTTTTGGCCAGGACACCGGATCCCTTTCGCTACTGATAAGGGGATGGAGAAAAGCAAGTCTGGGGCACTACAGGTGCAGTGATGGCCAACACAATGAAAGGAGACTTCTGGATTCTGGAAGTGGCTGAAAATACTCTGTTTGCCCCAAAATCATAATTAAAACCTTCTGTAAGGCTCAATTTCTGGGTTAAACGTGACTTCAACAAGCTGTTGAAGAAGAGGAGCTGCTGAGAGCGGGCCTGGAAAACAAGTTAATATTCATTTGAAAGGAATACTGGGGGAGTCATCGGATCCACCATCTCACATGTCTTACATGGGTCTCCTTTCAACTGCCAGTAATTATCTTCACCAACAATCGATTCCTGTGGCAGGAGAGGGCTGGCCATTAGGGTAGATGCCTTCTGGGACAAAAAGGGCTGCAGCTGCTGAAGGGATCCGCGTGCCAAACCGACACGGTCTTTCCCTCAGGAGCAGAAGCAGGATTTGAGGGTGGTTTCAGGGGGAATATGCATTGCTCACTACTCATCTAAAAGCAGCAGCAGAACATACTCCACCAAAGGCTGGACACAACAGGATTTATTTCTAAGTGCAAATCAATTCAAGCATCACAAATTAAAATGCAAACTGCATTAAACTCTCATAAGCATCAAATCTGGGTGAGATGTATACCTGGGTTTAATACTGCCCAATCCCGGGTCTAAAGTCAGGACTACACTGCCCTCAGGAGGCCCCAGCTGGAGTCCTGTGTCCAGAGCTGGGGCCCCCAGTGCAAGAGGGATGTGGGGCTGTTGGAGAGGGGTCAGAGGAGCCACGGAGATGCTCAGAGGGCTGGAGCAGCTCCCCTACGGAGACAGGCTGAGGGAGCTGGGCTGGTTCAGCCTGGAGAAGAGAAGGCTGTGGGGGGACCTCACTGCAGCCTTCCCATCCCTGAAGGGAGCAGAGGAACAGGAGGGGCATCAGCTTGTTCAAGGGCAGAGACTGGCAGGACAAGGGGGATGGAGTGAAGCTGGAGGAGGGAAGGGTTAGAGGAGATCTCAGGGGGAAGTTGTTTGCAGAGAGAGTGGTGAGGGGCTGGAAGGGGCTGCCCAGAGAGGGGGTGGGTGCCCCATGTCTGGGGGTGTTCAAGGCCAGGTTGTCTGGGGTCCTGGGCAACCTTGTGTAGCTCCAGGCCTGGAGGTTGGTGTTGCTGGCTGTGGCAGGGGGTTGGAGCTTTGTGCTCCTTGGGGTCCCTTCCAACCCAGACCAGTCTGGGATTCTATGATTCTATGAATACCCTTTCAAATTCAAAGCTAGGCCTGAAACTCCACTTGAGGAAACGTGCTGCTCGAACCGTGGTGTAAAAGCAGCATGAGGTTACCAAACGAGCAGTGGTTTTTAAGTCAGGCTTTTCATGGACAGACAGACAGACAGAGACACACACACACACACACAGCATTTCCCAGCAGAGAATTCCTTCTGGTCTCTCCTTGGAAAAGCCCTTTAATCCCATGGAGTCCAACCGTCCTTGTCCTGTGCTGACCCAGATCTCTCAGTACCTCATCTCCCCGGCTGTTAAACACACCCAGGGCTGGGGACTCAGCCCCCTCCCTGGGCAGCCTGTACCACAGCCCCTCAACTCTGCCAGGGAAGAACTTTTCCCTCCCAGCTGAGCTGACCCTGCCCTGGGGCATCTTGAGCCCATTCCCCCTCGTCCCATCTCCTGTCCCCTGGCTGAAGAGACCATCGCCCACCTCTCTGCACCCTCCTGGCAGGTAGTTGTAGTCAGTGATAAGGTCTCCCCTCAGCCTCCTTTCATTTCCTTTTCCCCATCCTGGATTGAAGCACTGAAGCGATTTGTTTTGGTCCCTGCACTGCTGCTGTCTTGGTGCAGCACTCACACAGCTACAGCAACATTCTTTGGGCTGCCAGGCTCTTGGGGCAGCTCAACAGCTGGGACCTCTTCTGGAAGACTTCACAAGGATATCAGCTTCCCTGAAATATCCTCCTAGGCCTTGACACAAAACACAGCAGCTTCCAAGTGCTGCAGCTTTCTCTGTGAGGTCCTTTTAAGAGACCTAGGTTCTAAAAATCACAGCAAAAACAGTGTCACAACATCCTTCCCTGCAATACAAGCCACCTCCCTGCTCTCCCGCTGCACTGATTTTGAAGACAACTTGCAGTATGTCTCCCTTGTGCATCACTAATAAGAAACAGGAGGTGAAGAGGAGCTATGAGGGAGTTCAGGCTCTGTTGGAAAACAACAAATGAGAAAGAGAAAAGAGGAAGGGAGAAGGAGGAGAGAGGAGAGGAAGGGAGGAGGAGGAGGGAGAAGATGAAGGGAGAAGAAGGGATTTGCTGTTAAGCTATTTGACGATGCCATTAATGTCCATGGAAGTGAATCAGAGCCTGAAGTCTGGCAATGAGCTCTCACACCATCTTATAAAGGACAATTCATTGTTTCAAACTGAAACACCTCAGTGTTAATTACACACACAATTACTCTGCTCACCCCCCCAGCACACCGAACGCGACACACCAGACCCTTATTACAGGCATAGCTCTTCATTTCCAGCGACCCAAAGCAGGAGGAAGACTCAAAGAGAGGACTGTGGGCAACCTTAGCAGGAAAACCCACAGAGATCATCAATATTTTAAACAATGCAAAGAAAGTTCCCATGAAGAAGAATTCTCGAGAACATTAAGTAGCCAAGTATCTCCTTACCACGGTGTCAAGTTCACTGCTAAAACTCAAGAGAAAAATCTTTCTGAAATACTGCTGAAAGGTGCTTAAGAGAGATCCCAACTAAAGCATGTTAATTAATAACTCACTGAACCATATGTTTCTAAGGAAGCTTCACTCCAGGCTCATGACTTACTCCGTTCTGGACCCATCAATGGCCAATGGGCACGGCAAACCCATCTGACCAAGAGAGAAAGAAGCAAGCGAGGGTGAAGGGATGCCCAGCATCAGGTGCTGAACTCAGGGCCAGCAAACTCAGACACTGGATAGGGGCAAGCCAAGGAGATGGAGCAACAGGAGGCACTCAAATCACCATGTTTATTAGGAATGAGTAGCAAGTGAGTAAACTCAGCTCCCAGAGCCTGTAGTCAGTTACTTGGAGAGAAGACTCGCTTTTCAAATGGGATTCCTGAACATCCTCTACTGATTCAAGACAAACACACGCCAAAGCTGGCAGGAGAAGCACGAGGCATACAGAAGGCAAGGCAACAACTAACTGTATGGACCAAACCAACCTTCCTTCTTGCCTTCTGCCTTAAATAAAACATATTTAAGTATATTTACCTTTGCTCCATGTTTATGCAGAACTTCCATGACATCATTATGAGCTTTTTCAGCTGCAACGTGCAACGGCGTCATGAAGCTGGGAAGGAAAAAAGAAGGGGGGTTATTCAATTTCCATTCCTAGGGTGAGAGGGTCCTTAGGAAGGTTAAAAGATGTCAGGAACCTACTCTTTGTTCTTCTCATTAACGTTTGCTCCTTTCCTGAGCAGCAGTTCCGTAACTTGCTTCCGCTTGGGATGCACGGCGGCCACGGCACAGTGCTGCAGGAAAAGGAAATACAAATGATATTTAAATACACCAAGAGCTTTACAATCCATGACTTCATCTCTTAATTATCCCACTAAACAGGGTAATTCTCCTGGAGGTGGCTGGGGTCTCCTTGGTGGCTTGGCACCCAGAGGCCAGTGGTTTGTTTCTCCCTTAAGACAGGTCTCCATCTGTCCTGACACTTTCTCAATGGTGCCCCTATCAATGGTGTCCTGAGGCCTGAAATTACAAGCTCAGCTCCAGATAATCACAGAACCACAGAATGTGTTGGGTTGGAAGGGACCTTCAGAGCCTGTCTAGTCCCACCCTGCAGTGAGCAGGGACATCTTCACTACAGCAGGGTGCTCAGAGACACATCCAGCCTGACCCTGAATGTCTCCAGGGATGGGGACTCCACCACCTCTCTGGGCACCCTGGGCCAGGGTCTCACCACCCTCAGAGGGAAGAACTTCTTCCCAATACCCAACCTAAATCTCCCTTTTCCAGTTTAAACCATCCAATCATTCCATGCCCTCAGGAACAGTTCTTCCCAGCTTCCTACAGGCACCTTTCAGGGGCTGGAAGGGGCTGTAAGGTCCCCCTTGGAGCCTTCTCTTCTCCAGGCTGAACCAGCCCAGCTCCCTCAGCCTGGCTTCACAGGAGAGCAGCTCCAGCCCTCAGATAAGCTGGACACTGTGCTTTAAAATGAGTCTAGAATTGTTTGTCTCAAGTCTGGATGTCTCAAGACAGCAGACCACAAGAAGTAGAAGATACTTTTAAGTATTTTTTTCTTTATATGTTTACCCATGTTTTAAATCAGTAATCCACAGACAGCAGGTAGTCTCCTGGAATGGAGCTCTCAACCTTTCCACCTTCAATTGGATACTGGGTGTATCCTCTACCTCCACTGTGGCTTCAAACAATGAAAGAAGCACTGGGCCACTGAAACTGAATTTAAGCCCAGGATAAAGAGAGCAACTGGCCAAAACCAAAGGCTTTTGATGGGGAATAAAAGTGGAAGAGAAGTGAAAAATGAAGAGCTGAGGAGCGGGTGGAGGGCATCTGTGAGCTACCAAGAAAAAGGTAATCACAAAATGGTATGGTGTTATTTTCATGATGGGGATTTAATTTTTACCTAGACAGCAAATCCTCAATCTCAGACAATAAATACATTGTCATAGTGCAGAAATAAACCTCCTCAACTGGCACTACCACCACATTTATCATGAAACCAATGGACTGAGAGTATCATCTCACCAGGGCTGTCTCGTGTGACTGTGGCTGCTTAAAATTAATGATCTCCAAAGCGAGTGTCTTCTTCACTTTGGCTAGGTCTGCCTCCCGGGCTGCTTGCAGTAAAGAGTGGCCTTTGAATTCATCTGGGAGAGGAAAAAGATGGGTTTAATATTCAGCAACATGTCAACTTTATAAATGTTACTGGAGAGAGGAAGTGATTTCAGAGGAAAGCAGAGTGTTTCTGGACATCTTCCAACAGCGGCTGAGCTGGGATGCAGAACACAGAATCACAGACTCACTGGGTTGGAAAGGACCTTTGAGATCTTTGGCGGTTGGACTTGATCTCTTGAGGTCCCTTCCAACCCTGACAATTCTGTGATCATCAAACCAACCATTCCTGTCCTCTACTAAACCATCTCCCTGAGCACCTCATCTCCACGTCTGTTAAACACACCCAGAGGTGGGGACTCAGCCCCCTCCCTGGGCAGCCTGTGCCACAGCCCCACAACTCTGCCAGGGAAGAACTTTTCCCTCCCAGCTGAGCTGACCCTGCCCTGGGGCAGCTTGAGCCCATTCCCCCTCGTCCCATCTCCTGTCCCCTGGCTGAAGAGACCATCGCCCACCTCTCTGCACCCTCCTGGCAGGGCAGTGGAGGTGGGGAGAAGGTCTCCCCTCAGCCTCCTCTTCTCCAGGCTGAACACCCCCAGCTCCCTCAGCTGCTCCTCACAGGATTTGCCCTCCAGCCCCTTCCCCAGCCTGGTTGCCCTTCTCCGGACACGCTCCAGCACCTCCAGGGTCCTTCTTGGAGTGTGGGGCCCAGAGCTGGACCCAGCACTTTAACGAAACGTGGTTTACTGAACCCTTTGAAGGGAGAGGGGAAGTGATTCCTTCACTAAAATCCTTACAGTCTGTCTCCCTCTTGTCTTGAACCCACTCAATATTAAATGCATACATGACCTCTAAATTGCCAATGTATAAGTTGGTCTGAGCTGAGGAGGGCAGTGACAGAGCAGCTTTGAGAAGGGGGATCCATCCCCCACCCTTGGTCAACCCACCAAACCCCAGGACAACTGTTTCCGCCCTGAAAACACTTACAGGTCAGTCTCTCCCTCAGCTCGGGTGTCGGAGCCATATCGACCGCGCTCTTCCCGTGGCAGTTGACTAAGGTGGGGTCGGCGCCGTGGCTCAGCAGCAGGGAGCAGACCTCCACGCGGTTCTTGGAAGCGGCCTCGTGCAAGGGGGTGAACTGCCAGAGGTCCATCGCGTTCACACACGCACCGTGCTGGCACAGCAAAGCAAGATGGATGTTAGGAAGGAATCCAGTTCAATGACTAAAAGCTGGTACATTTGCCTTTTGTTACACACACTGGTTCCACTCTTTCACATATGAACACAGAATGACAGACTCACAGAGAAACCAGGTTGGAAAAGCCCTTTGAGCCCATGGAGTCCAACCGTCCCTGTCCTGTGCTGACCCAGATCTCTCAGGACCTCATCTCCCCGGCTGTTAAACACAGCCAGGGCTGGGGACTCAGCCCCCTCCCTGGGCAGCCTGTGCCACAGCCCCACAACTCTGCCAGGAAGAACTTTTTCCTCCCAGCTGAGCTGACCCTGCCCTGGGGCAGCTTGAGCCCATTCCCCCTCGTCCCATCTCCTGTCCCCTGGCTGAAGAGTCCATCGCCCACCTCTCTGCACCCTCCTGGCACGGCAGTGGAGGTGGGGAGAAGGTCTCCCCTCAGCCTCCTCTTCTCCAGGCTCAACACCCCCAGCTCCCTCAGCTGCTCCTCACAGGATTTGCCCTCCAGCCCCTTCCCCAGCCTGGTTGCCCTTCTCTGGACACGCTCCAGCACCTCCAGGTCCTTCTTGGAGTCAGGGGCCCAGAACTGGACCCAGCACTCGAGGTGCAGCCTCCCCAGTGCCCAGCCCAGGGGCACAATCCCCTCCCCACACCTGCTGGCCACGCTGGCTCTGACACAAGCCAGGATGCCCTTGGCCTTCTTGGCCACCCGAGCACACTGCTGGCTCCTGTTCAGTCACCCAGCACCCCCAGGTCCTTCTCCCCAGCAGCTCTCCAGCTGCTCTGCCCCAGCCTGTAGCCCTGCTTGGAGTTCTTGTGTCTCAGTAGAACAGATTTTTCCACAGAAAAACTCAAATGAAAGAAACTTTATTACACATCTGAAGAAATCAGGTGGGGAACAAACCCCCCAAACGCTGTACCACAGACAGACCTAAAGTTGCCAGGTTCTGATGTGACAGACAAAATCAAATCTCCCATTTCAGCTTGGATTTAAAGAGTTTGTATGTCATGTACCCCTCAGTAGCCCCTTCCCAGCCTCTGCTTACCTTCAGCAGCAGCTCCGTGACCTCATAGTGTCCGTAGGAACAGGCATTGTGAAGAGGCACCAGCCCACTGCGTGGAAAAAGGTGGAAGGAGAAATTTGTTTAAGTGGCATTTTTCAAGAAGAATAATTTTCTTTCCACCAAGAGACTGAATTAAATGTAATATTTAAATATTAAATATTTTAGTATACTTTATTCTTTGAATATTTGAAAAGTGAGATTCCTAAACTAAGGGAAAAATCCAACCTTGGCAAAGAACATCTTACTCATGAGTAGCCCTGGGCAGCCTTGTGTAGCTCCAGGCCTGGAGGTTGGTGTCCCTGCCTGTAGCAGGGGGTTGGAGCTCTGTGCTCCTTGGGGTCCCTCCCAACCCAGATCATTCTATGATTCGATGATTAATTATCCCCCCCCAACAGGCCACAGATGTTTGATCTACCACTACAATTAGCATTAATTGGCTTTGAAATGATCTTTCTTGAAGCTATTAAGGGGGAGGAAGTCCCATCCCACATTTGATTTGCTGAAGAGAAGTCCCTCCTCTGCTTCTGCCTGAAGATGTACTCCTGTTTGTTTAACCAGCTATGTGAAAGGCAAAGCTCCCCCCAGATACCACTAACAGAGCTCCTGGGGACGGTATGGAGATGTACAAACACCCAGAGAGCACAGATGGAAACTGCAGCTCCAGACTGGGGGGGTGACCTGATTTTACTCCACTTTTTTTAGAGTAGAACCTCTTTAAGTGTGTGAGATACTTCTGAGAGAGTCCTGGGGAGTTTTGTAGGACTGTGGTACTGGGGGCCACACCTCAAAGCATCACTGGCAAAGTCAGTAATGGGGATTTAGTCATAAGCAGAAAACATATTGAAAGGGAAAAAAGTCATTGAAAGGGAGATGTAAAGAGGACAGTTATTACAGAGGATGAAAGGTGGAAGAACTTCTTCCCGGTGAGGGAGCCCTGGGACAGGCTGCCCAGGGGGTGTGGAGTCTCCTTCTCTGGAGAGATTCCAGCCCTGACCTGTCCTAGGGACCCTGCTTTGGCAGGGGCTTGGACCCCATGGGCTCTAGAGGACCCTTCCCACCCCTGTGATTCTCTGAGTTTCATTCAAGCCAAGGCTGACAGGCTGGTTATGGCCCAACCAACCAGGATACATATTACACTGATACATTAATTAACCCTTCCCCAACAGGGCAAATTTTTAGGTAGGTGCTCTCAAAAGCAGCATCACACTTGTCACAATGAGCAGGGCTGGACCCAGGACTGACCCCTGAAGAACACCCCTTGTTCCATGCCTCCAGCTTCCTTGGCTGTGGTTCTCTTTGGGCGTAACAAAGTCTAACAGCAGCCTAGCAAGTGGAACAGGTCTCCATTCAGAAGCACAGGGCTATGAGCAGTGCGCTACGGGTACAGTTTCACACATCTGGCTGCTGAGCACTTGGTTGGCATCTTGCTTAACTACCACCCTCAGGGGAAAACAAACCCAAACAGCTTCTCCTATATCTCAATTACTGTTGGTAGTATCAATGAAGATAGCTCTCCAAAGACCACTAGTTGTGAGCACAGGAATGTTATTGATATTACTTGGAATTAGATCACTATTTATGAAATGACATCATAGAATCACAGAATCCCAGACTGGTCTGGGTTGGGAGGAACCCCAAGGAGCACAGAGCTCCAACCCCCTACCACAGGCAGGGACACCAACCTCCAGGCCTGGAGCTACACAAGGTTGCCCAGGGGCCCAGCCAACCTGGCCTTCAACACCCCCAGGGACGGGGCACCCACCCCCTCTCTGGGCAGCCCCTTCCAGCCCCTCACCACTCTCTCTGCAAAGAACTTCCCCCTAAGATCTCCTCTAACCCTTCCCTCCTCCAGCTTCACTCCAGCCCCCTTGTCCTGCCAGTCTCTGCCCTTGAACAAGCTGATTCCCCTCCTGTTCCTCTGCTCCCTTCGGGGATAGGAAGGCTGCACTGAGGTCCCCCCACAGCCTTCTCTTCTCCAGGCTGAACCAGCCCAGCTCACTCAGCCTCTCTCCGTAGGGAAGCTGCTCCAGCCCTCTGAGCATCTCCGTGGCTCCTCTGACCCCTCTCCAACAGCCCCACATCTCTCTTGCACTGGGGGCCCCAGCTCTGGACACAGGACTGCAGCTGGGGCCTCACAGGGCAGAGCAGAGAGGGACAATCCCCTCCCTGTCCCTGCTGCCACCCCTCTGCTGATGGAGTCCAGGATAGCAGGGGCTCCAGCAGAAGTTATATATATGAGGAACCCCGTTCAGGCCAATTCCCTGAGATGATGCTACAGCATGAACCAGAGGGATAACTCCTCATCTGGATTAACACACTCCCACCCCTGCAAGAGGCACTGAATCCATCCGGATTACATACCCTTTGTCCTTGGCGTGAACATCTGCACCGTGCTGAAGCAGGAGCTGGACTATTCGAACTCTGTTGTAGCCTGCTGCTAGGTGTAGAGGGGTGGACTGCAAAGTAAAACAAAAGAAGATGAAGAATGGCAGCCACAGAAAGCCCTGAGCTTCCCACCAGGAAAGTATTCTTCATTTCTCAGATGGATCACATTGAGGTACGTTACACATCCCTTCTGTGATGAGCTAAACAAACAAGATGTCAGACCAAACAAACATTCCCAAAGTTCTAAGTGTGGTGGGACACTGGCCCAGATTGCCCAGAGAGGTGGTGGAGGCCCCATCCCTGGAGACATTCAAGGTCAGGCTGGATGGGGCTCTGAGCACCCTGCTCTAGTGAAGATGTCCCTGCTCACTGCAGGGTCGGACTGGGTGGGCTCTGAAGGTCCCTTCCCACCTAACACAGTCTGGGATTTGATGATAAGGTGGGAAAGAATCCAGTTACCTCCTAAGGCAATGACAAGCTCATCATCTACAGTCAATTTAAATAATGGCCCGACTTGATTTTGTTTGGGTTTCTATTTGCTTGCTTTGCTTTGTTTATTTTTGAATGCTGTAATCTAATTATTCTTGAAAATGCTAATCATTTTTTTTCATTCATGAGCAAATGACTGCAGCTCAGGCTGCCTACTCACAGGTTACAAACCTGATGTATGTGCACTTAGAGAACCAAAGAAGGGTTTCGGTTGGGAAAGACCTTCAAGATCATCGAGTCCACCCATCTGTCCAGCCCCACCAGGCCCAACACCAGAGCATGTCCCCAAGTACAACATCTGCTCTTCTTTTAACTCGCCCAGAGATGGTGCCTCAACCCCTCCCTGGGCAGCCTGGGCCAGGATCTGACAGCCCTTTCATACAGACATTTCTCCTGATGTCCAACCCAACCTTCCCCTGGCGCAGATTTGGGCTGTTTCCCCCTCGTCCCATCTCCTGTCCCCTGGCTGAAGAGACCATCGCCCACCTCTCTGCACCCTCCTGGCAGGGCACTGGAGGTGGGGAGAAGGTCTCCCCTCAGCCTCCTCTTCTCCAGGCTCAACACCCCCAGCTCCCTCAGCCGCTCCTCAGAGGATTTGCCCTCCAGCCCCTTCCCCAGCCTGGTTGCCCTTCTCGGGATATTCTCCAGGACCTCCAGGTCCTTCTTGCTTGTAGCAACGAGCACACCAGAGGCAGACTGGAGAGTGGGAAACCCCACGTTTATCCCATGATGGGAAGGGTTGTGTCCAACTCTACTGTGGTACCAATGGGCAACGTGGTTGGCAGTTTCCTCCAAGCCACGCACACCCAGGAACACACCCTGCTACACAACATAACAACTACAGCATCCTTCTCCATAGCTGATCCATAAGAACTTTCACTGGAAGCTCTCAAAGTTGGCAACAGTTTACTTCAAAAGCTTCTGATCACAGAAAACATTTGGTAGGCTGCCTCAGTCCAAAGGAACCAGTTTCTCCCATGAATGGTATCTCATGGTACTACGGCGGGTAAGATTCCCTGTCAGCATTAACACATCATTATGCTGAAAGAGAGGAGATTTAGATTAGGTTTTCGGCAGAAATCCTTCCTTGGGAGGGTGGGAAGGCCCTGGCAGAGTTTCACAAAGGAGCTGTGTCTGTCCCTGGATCCCTGGCAGTGTCCAAGGGCAGGTTGGATGAGGCTTTGCCTCCAGGAGTTTCTCTGAGACCCATCTGTGGAATTATCTCTACTCACAATAAAGACCCTCTAACATCCCACAAAGTGTCCCCAGAGCACAAACTACCACCACAGTGTGTCAAATCTTTACGTGTTTGGCAATTCAAACCATTAGATCTGTTACTCTGTTCCAGAAAGGCCAATAAACAATTTGGACTGATCCAGAAAGACTCTTTCCACACAGAATCCTTGACTGGTCTGGATTGGGAGGGACCCCAAGGAGCACAGAGCTCCAACCCCCTGCCACAGGCAGGGACACCAACCTCCAGGCCTGGAGCTACACAAGGCTGCCCAGGGCCCCATCCAATCTGGCCTTGAACACCCACCCACAGAGATGGAGCATCCAATCTGTCCCTCTTGGAAAAGAGTTGGCTTCTACATGTCATGAGCACCAGAGAAAACGTGGATAAAGCTCATGCCACAACAGATATTAGCAGAACACTCCAGAGCTGTTTACTCTGACAATTGCCTTCGTTTGGTTAATAAATCCCACTTTATCACTTGAATTAACAATTCAGAAAACCTGAGAGGAATTTGAAAAGGGCTGCGGCAAAGTCCTACTGAAAGGTCCAGATTCCAGAAGGAACTGGAGCAAACAATAAATCTTTGGACAACAGCAGGATCCTTTAACATCCCTACAATCTTGCATTGGGGCCCAGCTCTGGACACAGGACTCCAGCTGGGGCCTCACAGGGCAGAGCAGAGAGGGACAATCCCCTCCCTGTCCCTGCTGCCACCCCTCTGCTGATGGAGCCCAGGATCCCATCGCCCTTCCCAGCTGCAGGAGGCACTGCTGGCTCATGGGAAGTGTCTCACCCACCAGAACCCCCAGGTCCTCAGCAGGGCTGCTCCCCAGTCCCCTGGCTGAAGAGACCATCGCCCACCTCTCTGCACCCTCCTGGCAGGGCACTGGAGGTGGGGAGAAGGTCTCCCCTCAGCCTCCTCTTCTCCAGGCTCAACACCCCCAGCTCCCTCAGCTGCTCCTCAGAGGATTTGCCCTCCAGCCCCTTCCCCAGCCTGGTTGCCCTTCTCTGGACACGCTCCAGCACCTCCAGGTCCTTCTTGGAGTCAGGGGCCCAGAACTGGGCCCAGCACTCGAGGTGCAGCCTCCCCAGTGCCCAGTGCAGGGGCACAATCCCCTCCCCAGACCTGCTGGCCACGCTGGCTCTGACACAAGCCAGGATGCCCTTGGCCTTCTTGGCCACCTGGGCACACTGCTGGCTTGTGGCCCCATCCCTGGAGACATTCAAAGTCAGGCTTGATGGGGCTCTGAGCAACCTGATCTAGTGAAGATTTCCCTGCTCACTGCAGGACTAGATGGACTGTGAAGGTCCCTTCTAACTAACACATTCTGTGATCTTGTGACTCTGTGAATTTCATGGTGGGGACAAGCTTAGAGATGCTGCTCCAGAAAAACAAGAGCTGACTGTAGATGTACCAGCTGCAACAAGCTGAACTTCTAGAGGTAAATAAGCATAGGGATAATAGAATTTAAGCTACTTCTGTTATTAAAAAAAAGCCCAAAAACCCAATAACAAAACCCAATTCCTAAGGACCAGGACTACAAAATATGAGAGGTGTTTCCAGTGGTAATTTACCTGCTCCACCACCAGAAGACAACCAACAGTCCTTAGAAGGACAGACTGGGTATAATGAAGCTCAGAGAAACATCATGTCAGGATCTCACATGGTGCCTCCTGACAGCTGGTGACAGGGAAAAGGAAGGGAACGGCTCAGCCATTCAGCCTGCAAGTCACACTGTATCTTAATTTAGAGCTCTGGTACATCAGATGATCTATTTGAGGGGCCAAAAAAAACCCTCACCACTGTTTGGAGCTGCAAAGTGGTGAGGACACAATCAGCTGGCTTCACCTACGCAGCAGAACCAGGGCAGAGCACCATCCAGTGAGAACGGGGACTGCATAGAGAGGAGGAGAGCAGGCTGCCCATGGAGGGGGCTGAGTCACCAACCTGGGTGTGTTTAAAAAAAGGGGAGATGAGGGGTTCCTCCTTATGTTCCCATGGAACCTCCTCTGCTCCAGCTGCACCCGCTGCCCCTGGTCCTGTCGCTGCCACCCCTGAGCAGAGCCTGGCTCCAGCCTCCTGACTCTCACCCTTCACATACTGATAGACAGTGATGGGGTCACCCCTCAGGCTCCTCTTCTCCAGGCTAAAGAGGCCCAGCTCCCTCAGCCTCTCCTCACAAGGAAGGGGCTCCACTCCCTCCATCACCCTGGTGTCCCTGCACTGGGCTCTTTCAAGGAGTTCTATGTCTTCTGGAGCTGAGGGGCCCAGAACTGGACACAACATTCCAGGTGGGGTCACACCAGGGCAGTGCAGAGGGGGAGAAGAAATAAATTATTATATTTATTTCTATTTTGGAAAGAAATCATGTGATCTAAAATAATTAGCAAAATTAAATATACAAAAAGCTTCTTATATTAGAGGAAGGACCTGGAACTTTTAGAACTTAATGCCTCTCTAATCCAGGCAAGTAGACATCTCTATTCCTTTGAAGAAAAGCCTTGGAAAATACAGGAAGAAAAGGAATTTATCTTGTGCATATTTCAAAATTGAATGCAAATATTCTAAAGGATTTCAGCTGCAAGAACTAAGTCTTCTCTCTAAGTAGAAGTGTATTATATCGCTCAGAAAAGATTAATCAAAGAACCTCCATATTCCTGCTCATCCATGACACATCTGTCACCCATCACAATGTCCTATTCTGACATCTCCATCCCCTTCCATTGTTCCCCTGCTCACTCAGCTCACACAACAGTTGTACAAATAGTTATGTCAATACAATGAGTATCCATAGCTCTTCCTGTGAGGAATAAAAACTGATCACTAATTATCTGTACAATGGATGGAGATGATGACTAGAGGGCTGGAGCACCTCTCCTGTGTGGAGCGGCTGATGGAGCTGGGGGTGTTGAGCCTGGAGAAGAGGAGGCTGAGGGGAGACCTTCTCCCCACCTCCACTGCCCTGCCAGGAGGGTGCAGAGAGGTGGGCGATGGTCTCTTCAGCCAGGGGACAGGAGATGGGACGAGGGGGAATGGGCTCAAGCTGCCCCAGGGCAGGGTCAGCTCAGCTGGGAGGGAAAAGTTCTTCCCTGGCAGAGTTGTGGGGCTGTGGCACAGGCTGCCCAGGGAGGGGGCTGAGTCCCCAGCCCTGGGTGTGTTTAACAGCCGGGGAGATGAGGTACTGAGAGATCTGGGTCAGCACAGGACAGGGACGGTTGGACTCCAGGAGCTTAAAGGGCTTTTCCAACCTGGGGACTCTGTGATTCTGTGATCTGTGAAATCTTCCAACATGTTCAACCACCAGCTCCCAGAGCCAAGACGACTACAAGGGAACCTCAACCCCTTCCCAGGTCTGTAGGTTTAATAACTGCAAAGAAAAAGCTTGTGATAATGGGGCTCAATCGCTCCGTATGGCCTCAGACACCGGAAGATGAGGCAACTGCCTTCTGAACTGCAGGATTTTCACAGAATCACAAGTTTGGAAAAGACCTTTGAAGATCATCAAGTCAAACCATTCCCATCCTATGCTAAACCATATCCCTGAGTACTTCATCTACCCTTTTTTTGAACACATCCAGGGAAGGTGACTCAACCCCTTCCCTGGGCAGCCTGTTACAGGCCCTGACAACACTTTCAGTAAAATTTTTTTTCTAATATCCAACCAAAACCTGCCCTGGCACAGCTTCATACCATTTCCCCTCGTCCCATCTCCTGTCCCCTGGCTGAAGAGACCATCGCCCACCTCTCTGCACCCTCCTGGCAGGGCAGTGGAGGTGGGGAGAAGGTCTTCCCTCAGCCTCCTCTTCTCCAGGCTCAACACCCCCAGCTCCCTCAGCTGCTCCTCACAGGATTTGCCCTCCAGCCCCTTCCCCAGCCTGGTTGCCCTTCTCTGCACTTGCTCCAGCACCTCCATGTCTTTTTTCTGGTGGGGAGCCCAGAACTGCACGCAGTACTCAAGGTGTGGCCTCACCAATGCCGAGCACAGGGGCACAATTTTGCCTGAAAAAGGTTGAGAACAACCAGAAGCCAGGAACAGAGGCAGCAAATCAACTTAGAGCAGCAAATTGGAGACTCCCTGGTAAGAGAGGAGATAACTCACCTGATGTTGTTAGAATTAGATTTCTATTTATCAGCCCTTTGTTTCCAGGCTGATCAGGACTGATTTCTCAGTGGAGACGGAGAAGCAGAGGAAGCGACAGAAGGAATCTGTAGCCTCGTTCAACTGAACGTTACTTGGTATCAGAGGTGTCACAGACTCACAGAAGGCTGGGCAGGGACCTCTGGAGATCCTCCAGTCCCACCCCTGCCAGAGCAGGGTCCCCTCCAGCTGGCTCCACAGGGCAGTGCCCAGGATCACGGGGTTGGGATGTCTCCAGAGATGGAGACTCCCCAACCTCTCTGGGCAGCCTGGCCCAGGGCTCTGCCACCCTCCAGCAAAGAAGTTCCTCCTCAGGGATAGGTGGGACTTCCTCTGCTCCAGTTTGTGCCCATGGCCCCTTGTCCTGTCCCTGGGCACCCCTGAACACAGACTGACCTGTCCTCCTGAGCCCACCCCTCAAGGGTTTCTCAGCACTGAGATCACACACTCACCAGGTTGGAAAAGCCCTTTAAGCCCATGGAGTCCAACCGTCCCTGTCCTGTGCTGACCCAGATCTCTCAGGACCTCATCTCCCCGGCTGTTAAACACACCCAGGGCTGGGGACTCAGCCCCCTCCCTGGGCAGCCTGTGCCACAGCCCCACAACTCTGCCAGTGCCTGTGTCTCCTTATTAGCTCTGTTTGGAATGAGCAAATAACTGCAGAGCGATCTAAACAGAAGCCATACAACACACAAAGTCCATGTCACACCCCACACCATGTTGTACCAGCTCTGTGAGTTTTTGGTATCCTGTTGAAAAAGAACCACAATAAATCAAAGCCACAGGAAATGGCATCAGAGATGTCATGGAGGGGAAGAAGCAAGTTCCATCTGCTCTCCTATGCAGTCTTTGACCCCTACACTACACAACCACCGCTCCATCAGCTGTAGCTTGTGGCAGGATAGACCCCTGTCCCACAGGAATCAGGCTCTGGCTATGGGTTTTTACCAAACCGGCTGTGAGCAGCACACACACCCCGCAGCACGGAGCTGTTTCCAACCCAAATTAGTCAGAGCTTTTCCATCCTTTTTTGCGTTCTACAAAGTATAACACACGGCAGATGCGGCGCTTGAGAACTCACAGGATCACAGAATTGTAGGGGTTGGAAGGGACCTCAAGAGGTCAAGTCCAACCCCCAATGTCAGTCTGCATGGGATGCAGAGGAGATTTCCTAATTCCCACCCCAAAAAAGGCAAACTGCCTTAAGCACTACAGTGATTAACGATAACTGGATCGGTTCTAACCCAAAGGATGTTAGGTGGCAACTTCTGGAAAGCCACATCCCAAAGAATGAAAACCCCATGGGCACCCTATAGAACCCCAGAACCCCCTGAGCTGGGAGGGCCCCCTCAGGCCCATCAGTCCCACTCCTGGCTCCACACAGCCCAGCCCAGGCAGCGCAGGGCACTGAGCGCAGCGGCCAGACGCTTCTTGCCCTCAGCCCAGCTCGGGGCTGGGACCCCTTCCCTGGGGAGCCTGTGCCAGCGCCCGACCCCCCTCTCAGCACAGAACCTCTTCCTGACACCCAGCCTGACCCTCCCCTGGCAGCTTCACGCCGTCCCCTCGGGTTCCAGCCCTGGGCCCCAGAGAGAGGAGAGAGATCGGCGCTGCCCCTTCGCTCCCCTCGGCAGGAAGCCACAGACCGGGGTGAGGTCTCCCCTCAGCCTCCTCTTCTCCAGCCTGGGCAACCCCAGGGCCTTCAGCCTCTCCTGGGGAGCCTTCCCCTCCAGACCTTCCCCATCCTCACTGCCTCCTCTGGACACTCTCCAGTAGCTCCATGTCCCTCTTGTCCTGCGGCACCCAACACAATATAAATAGAGCCCAAATAACCTGGTCAGCACTGGGACTCAATCTCCTCAACGATGAAGCTAAACCCTTCCCTTGGGCATTTCAGACTTGTGCAAAGCTGATGAGCACCCAAACTCAAGAGGCACACAAGTCTGTGGCTGTGCCTGCACTGCAGAATAACTGTTGTGCTGGCAACCCCAGCACCTTCCATAAAGTCTGGTCCCCTGGCCCCCATCACTATGTGAAGCCTGTGGCCTTACACCACGATGAAGTTCAAGGCTCAAAAACTTGAGGGATCTGCAAAAAAACCCCAATGATGACAAAAAGCATCATGAAATGTAAAAAACAGCTTCCAAAAAGGATAAATTCTCAGCTAGTGTGAATTGGCACAACTGGAGGTGTTCCCATGTTCTGGAGACGTTTCCATACAGGGATGCTGTGCTGCAGGCTCAAACCTTCACTTGACATGGAGCACAGCTTTGAGTGCTCAGTCCCTCAGGGATCCTGCTCCACCACAGGCCCTGACAGCTTTGCTTTACAAATGCAATACCAATTCTGTAGCACGTGGGCTCCAGAGAATCTCTTCCCCTTAAACTGTCTGTACACAGGGGGAAAAAGAAATGCTGTATCTGGTAGACATCATTTCAAGAGCTAATTAATATAGCTAGTGAGGCATCTTAAAAGGAGTTTTAATAACCAGCACGTTTGCCAACAACCAAAAGCACAAACAACTTCTCAGTGCACCCATACTGCTTAGCTTTAACTGCAATGTGCTTCCTGAGCCTGGGGTAGATGCTTCCCAACTCATTCAGAGGCTGTAATAATATATAAACATTTTTCCAGCAGCTTAATATGCATTGTAAAAGCCTTTTTTAAAAAAAATATATATTTTAGGAATGATAAATATTATAGATCATGTATCTGCAAGGGCTTAGTGCTTTGTGTATCGGTAGGAATCCCAACCCTGCCTTTGGCTTTACATCGATAGTGATGGGGACTCAATTACTCAGTAATGCACTGTGTTTAATTATAACCCCACAGAGCCCCAGTGAGACCTCAACCCCATCTCATGTGAACGAGAAAATATTAAGAGAAGGCAAAGGGAAGCACAGAATGGTGGCACTGTGTTTAATCTGAAAATACAGGGAGTGTTCTGTCAGCTGTGACATCAGCGAGGTGAATCATAGAATCACAAAACCCCAGACCGGTCCAGGTTGGAAGGGACCCCAAGGATCACAAAGCTCCAACCCCCTGCCACAGGCAGGGACACCAACCTCCAGGCCTGGAGCTACACAAGGTTGCCCAGGGCCCCAGCCAACCTGGCCTTCAACACCCCCAGACACGGGGCACCCACCCCCTCTCTGGGCAGCCCCTTCCAGCCCCTCACCACTCTCTCTGCAAACAACTTCCCCCTAAGATCTCCTCTAACCCTTCCCTCCTCCAGCTTCACTCCAGCCCCCTTGTCCTGCCAGTCTCTGCCCTTGAACAAGCTGATTCCCCTCCTGTTCCTCTGCTCCCTTCAGGGATGGGAAGGCAATGAGGTCCCCCCACAGCCTTCTCTTCTCCAGGCTGAACCAGCCCAGCTCCCTCAGCCTCTCTCCGTAGGGGAGCTGCTCCAGCCCTCTGAGCATCTCCGTGGCTGCTCTGCCCCCTCTCCAACAGCCCCACATCTCTCTTGCCCTGGGGGCCCCAGATCTGGACACAGGACTCCAGCTGGGGCCTCACAGGGCAGAGCAGAGAGGGACAATCCCCTCCCTCCCCGTCCCTGCTGCCACCCCTCTGCTGATGGAGCCCAGGATCCCATCACCCTTCCGAGCCCTTGTTTGTTTGTCTGTCCTCAGATCAGAAAATTAATTGTTTTAAAAATTGGGATGATTCATCAAACTTCCAATCAGCAACAGACATAAACAAGCAGAAAGCTGATGGATTTTATCTCATGCAGTAGCTGTCACAGGCAGTAGAACTGAGGAAACCTTTGTACAAGGTGTGGTAAAGAGCCAGGTTTTCACTACAGAGCTACATATTGAGAAGCTGATTTTCTTCTAGGGAGAAGGCAGGATAACCTGGTCTGTCTCCCTCACCTGACGTGGAATTTGGCTGCAGCTCTGGACTGGGTAGAGATTTACACTGTGCTCTACTCCACCCCACCAAAAAGAAGAGAGAGCTACAAAGGGAAACACTGCAAGGCTTTTCTCTCGGCGTGAGATGTGCTGCTACACGTTGAGAGATGTTTCTTAAGCTCTGCAGATTGAGAACATTCTGGTACCCAGTGAAAAAATCCCACCCAAGGTTTGTAAATCCAAGTCTAGACGCACCATCATCTCAATGTCTAAAGCATCAAAAATCAGAGGAGCTGCTTCTCACTCCGTATGTTCTTCCCTCCTCCAGTTTCAGCCTAATCCTTAATTTAACTCATTCAAACAGCCCTGCCAGAGAGAAAGCCAAAACAATGCTGCCCAGTTTAAGAAAACACGCAGAAGAAGGTGTTAAGTGTATCCATACACTGCCAGTCTACGTGGTGAGGCGTCAGGAGCTTAGAATACCAGCCACCGATGGTAATCAGGACCATCAGCTCAGCAGAATACCAACCACCGATGGTGTTCAGGACCATCAGGGGCATCAGGAGCTCAGCAGAATACCAACCACCTCCCAAATACAAATTCCCCTCCCTCATTTTATTCAGCTGCAACAAAACATTGGGATTCTCTTCTGAAAGATCCCAAGGTTTCATTTCACATGGACACCAGGGTCTGACATTTAACAGGGAAAAATAAAGACAAGATGCTCCCAAAATCCATGTACGCCGCCCGTTGAGCTGTCAGGACTGCTGGTCTCATGTACAACAGGATTTCATTTCATGGTGAAAAGACATCCCTGGGTTTCCACCCCAGACACTCACTTAGTTGATAGGTCTCTGCAGCCCAATATGGCCAATTTGGCCTCGTGTGAAGACCAGTAACACACAGCAGGTATTAACTCACCTTCCGCCCATCGCTGGCGTGGCAGTTCACATTGAGAGGCGTCAATAAAGCCATCAGTTTTTCTTCATTACCACTCCTGCAGACAGAGAGGAGAGGATTATGGAGGGGTAAGGTGGGGCGGGGGGAGGAATTAGTATGAGAGTTCTTTACAACACCTTTGCTAAGGAGCTGATATCAAAGCATCCAGTACTGAAATCTTACTCTGGCAGGGAGGATGTCAGACAGCTACAGAATCCTCTGAGCATCCCAAACCCCAATACAGAAATGAATGGTAAATCTGCAAAAAGATGCAGATTGATTGCAAAAAATGATAATAAAACCACCTCTTAATTCCTCCCCTTAACATCACCCCGTATTTCCCTCCATCCAATTTCACAGACTGGCAGTTTGGTGAATTAAATAGTCTAAATTAAATGCATTTCCATAGCACAGGGCCTGTAACACCAGAGACAGCTACATCCTGATATCCAGGAATTTTTCAGAGCTATTAACAGCCTTTGAATCTTTCCTTTACATAAAGCAGTCCTGTGCTGTTGGAAGGAAGGATAAAAGCATCTTTGGAATATCCAGCTGAACTTTACACCTTTTGCATAGGTTTCCTTCCTTATGTTCTGTTCCAATAAATCCATTTTCCAAACATTTCCCTGAGGTAGCAGCAAAATCCAAAAAGCAAAGAAAAATCCCAATATTTAATTTGCCCCCTCCCCACTAAAAAGAGCAAATGATAAAGGGGAATTTGAGCAGCTTAAAGGTAAAAAAAAAACCCCCAACCCTCAATATTAACCTTATAACCAGCATCAGGGGGGATTTTAATTACATAAACAGGCATCACAAAGTCTAATCGAGATGTACGCTAGCAAAGCGGTTCGTTTGCATCATTTCATGGAAAGGCAATGATAAAACATCACTGGGTTTAAAAAGACCTTTTTCCTTCCTGGATTCCACCCCCTTTTCCCCAAAAAAATAAATCCCAGAATTGTAGAGGTTGGAAGGGACCTGGAGAGATCACCAGGTCCAACCCCCCCCCCCCCCCAAAAAAAGCTTTATATTCTAAGCAGCACTCACCTAGCAGCTTCCAGGAGTTCGTCCTTCTTGTATTCACCTAAATGATTGCAAAATATCATGCTGTTAGCATCTGGCAGGAGACAGAAATGCAGGAGGAAGCAAATCCAGAATTAAAAGGGGGAAGAGGAGAGAGGAGGAGGAAAAAATAGGGAGGTAAAAAAATAGGAGGAGGAAAAAATAGGAGGAGGAAAAAAAAGGAGGAGGAAAAAAGGAGGAGAAAAAAAGGAGGAGGAAAAAAAGGAGGAGGAAAATAGGAGACGAAAAAAAGGAGGAGGAAAAAAGGAGAAGGAAAAAAAGGAGGAGGAAAATAGGAGGAGGAAAAAAAAGGAGGAAAAAAAAAAGCCCCCACCCCGCTGGGTGATGGAGCTGTGACGTTAGCCAGCTTGTGGAGGCAGCATCACCAGTACCTTGGAGACGGGCAGCGAATTGACGCATCTCCTTGTCCAATCCTCAGCTGGAAAGGCTTTCTTCAGACAACCAATGACTGGGAAATGTGGCAGGGCAGAAACACTGATAACAATGTCCCCACCCCCATGTCCCTGCACTATTCAGTGTGTCATGTTCTACTTGGGAAGCATAATAAATTCGGAGACAAAAGGGAGGCAGAGCGGCTCTTTAAAAGGTACAAATAGGGATCTCTAGAGCTCTCACCTCCCAGCCTGGGTGGGAATCACTTCAGAGCAGAGATTATTCCATAATTCCACGGATTTTACTGCTTCCCAAGGAAACACTGAGTTTGACATACAAGCAGACAAAAGAGCATGGAATCTCAGAGTGATGTTTTTGTTAGGAGCCCCTGAGGTTAGAGGGGACCCCAAGGAACGTCAATGTGATGGTGGTGCTGGAAATTCTAAGTTGCAACGGGCAACTCGAGGGTTTGAGGCATACAGGGTGAAAACTGGACATGAACATAACAGAACCACAGAGTCACAGAGTAGTAGGGGTGGGAAGGGCCCTCCAGAGCCCATGGGGTCCAAGCACCTGCCAGAGCAGGGTCCCTAGGACAGGTCAGGGCTGGAATCTCTCCAGACAAGGAGACTCCACACCCCCTGGGCAGCCTGGCCCAGGGCTCCCTCACCCTCACCAGCAAGAAGTTCTTCCCCACATTGGGGCGGAACTTCCCGGGCTCCAACTTGAGGCCATCGGCCCTTGTCCTGTCCCCACAGACCCTGAGAAGAGGCTGCCCGTGTCCCCCTGTGTGCCACCCTTCAGCTATTGATCCCCATTGATCAGATCCCCTCTCAGGCTGCTTCTCTCCAGGCTGAACAGCCCCAGCTCACTCAGCCTTTCCTCGCAGGGGAGATGCTCCAGGCCCTTCATCCCCTTCGTAGCCTCCGCTGGACTCTCTCCAGGAGACCCCTGGCTTTCTACGTCCTGGAAAGAGCCTGGAAGAAGATGACCCACAGAAGATGGGATGTCTTCTACAAAGCTGAAGCACGACAACTCTGTGTCATAAAAATTGAGGGGGAATTTCAGTTCAGAAATTAGGAAGAAAGTAGCTTTTTAGCAGCTTGATGAGGTCAGAGGGTGTCCTCAGAGCCAGATGATGGAGGGTTGAAGAACAAGCTGCATGTATGAGCTGCCTCTAACTGCAATGCTGGAAGAGAAACAGGAAGATGAAGCTGTCCTGCAAGAAAGAGAAGAACCTTTGTGCTGCCTCGTTACAGGCAGGGAGAGCTGTGGGGCCATGGGAGATGCCAGGCCGGAGCGCAGGCTCCTCCCAAAACAATAATCCCCCCACAAAGACCTTCTGGAGGCTGCAGGAGGAGGGTTGGAGTCCTTTCCACCAGAACAAACCCCATCACAGCTCCTCCTGTTGTCAGCAGAGGGGGAGGAGTACCAGCCCATGTCTCCTATGAAGCCAGGCTCCGAGCTCGGTTGGTTCAGCCTGGAGAAGAGAAGGCTCTGGGAAGACTTCCAATCCTTAAAGGAGTCCTACAGGAATGTGGGAGAGGGGCTGGTCACCAGGGAGTGCAGGGACAGGACACAGGGTGATGGCTGCAAGCTGAATGAGTTAGGTCAGATGTTAGGAAGAAATTCTTTACTCTGAGGGTGAGGGGACCTTGGCACAGGGTGCCCTGAGAGGCTGTGGCAGCCCCTGGGTCCCTGGCAGGGCTCAAGGCCGGGTTGGATGGGACTTTGGGCACCTTGGGCTGGTGGGGGTGTCCCTGCCCATGGCAGGGGGTTGGAACTAGATGGGCTTTGAGGTCCCTTCCACCCCACACCCGTCTGTGATTATGTGATCTGCATCCCACCATCCCATTGAATTTTCCCTTCCCAAGTGCTTTCTGAAGCACAATCCATTTGGGGAACCCACACGTGTCCCACCGCAGCCGTGCCTCCTGTGGGATAGGCTCCTCACTGAGAGTTTCTGGGTGGCTGAACCCCAGCAATGGAACAGACCAGTTGAACACAAAGGTGAAGAACTCCAACTGGTGCTTCAAATCCAGGCTGTGAAGGGCAAATTAGCTTTGAAAATAATTTCGACATCTGTCTTCATGAGGTCTTGGTCATGAAACAAGTAAAACAATACAAAGTATGATTGTCTTTGTCTCACCACCACTCTCCACCATCACCAGAGGGAATTCCTGTCCACCACCACCACCTGCCTTCTACAGCCACAGGGCCTGTTCCTCTTTATTTTTAATTTTAATAAATATAAAATACTGGCCACAATTGTGAGTCTTTCAAACCAACAGTGAACAAAAAGCTCCAGCCAGCGTGTGAGGAGGAACCAAAGGACACGTCTTACTCCTGCATTACTTGGGTAACAACCTCAAGCAGCTGGATTTCCTGAGGAGAGTAAGAGGCCTGTTTTATACCAACACTTCAGGGACCTAATCATGAATTAAAAGACCTCTTTACACGTTCTGTTTTGGCAGAGCACCCAGCAGGCAGAGCTGGGCTTTTGACTGCTATTAGCTATGAGGAGTGGAATAACATTTCTCCTTGGTGTTCAGTAAGTTGGTACTTTAAAACATAAAAGGCTTTTTCCTTGAGTACCTTGATTAGCAAAGGAATTAGTGACCAGCACCAAGGCCCCCACTGGGTGCCCCAGTAAAGAGCTGCTGTTGTTAAAGGCACGTGTTGGAATTCTTGCAAGAGGTTCTTGAATTTCATCACGCTGCCATAGGGATGAAGAGGGTATGAGCTTGGAGTTGGCTTGCTACATGTTGTAGTTTTGGGTGGAGGAGGGGGCTGCAGGGTGGCTGCTGCAAGGAGCAGCCAGAAGCTCTGCAGACCCCGCAGAGCCAACACCAGCTGGCTCCAGGCCGGGGTTGCTGCTGCCCAAGGCCGAGCCCATTAGCGACGGTCACAGCACCTCTGGGAGTCACAGTGAGGAGGAACAAAACCCCCAGGAGCCGCTTTGTACCCCAGAGAGGGGAGTGAGAAGGTGTGAGGAGCTGTGCAGGCACCAAGGGCAGGGAAGGGGGGAGGAGGCGCCCCAGGTGCCAGAGAGAAAGATGCCCCTGAGCCCCTGGGGAACCCATGGTGGAGCGGGTGTCCCCCCACAGCCCATGGACAAGGCCCAGACCCCACCTGCAGCCCTGGGGAGGCCCCACGCCGGAGCAGGGGGAGACAGAGAGGAGATGCTGGGACCCGCCTTGGAGCAAGGCCCTGCCAGCACCTGGAGAGACACAGAGACACAGAGATGGGTGAGGGAGAGATTGGCTGCAGAACAGGGGGGCTGAGGGGGAGGCTGGTGACCCCATGGGGGGCCAGGCTGGAGCAGGCTGGGCCTGAGGGACTGAGAGACACTGTGAATGGTGACTGTCCCCAGAGCAGGGACCCACGCTGGGCAGCTGGGGAAGAGCTGAAGCCCTGTGGGGAAGAACTCAAGCTGGAGAAGTCCGTGGAGGACTGTCTGCTGTGGGTGGGACCCCACAGTGCAGCAGGGGGAGGGGGTGAGGAATGACCCCCCCAGCTAAGGAGGAGAACATCTCGTGAGGAACTGACCCAAACCCCCATTCCCCCATCCCTGTCCCTCCCTGTGCCACACTGGGGGGGAAGAAGGGAGTGAAGTCCTGACTCAAGTGCAGTCTGCTGAGAAGGGAGGGGTGGGGGGAGCTGCTTTGAGATCTGGCTGCAGTTCCCATCACCCAACTGGTGTCACTGGGGTGCAGGGCAGGGCCATCAATCAGAGAGTTTCTATCCTTTATTCCATGTTGGGTCTGTTCTGCCTGTGATGCTGATTGTGGGATGATCTCTCCTGCCCTTAGCTCCACTCCTCACCCTCTCAACAGATACGTTCTCCCCTGTCCAGCCAAAAAGGGGAGTGATGGAGTGGCTTTGGTGGGCATCTGGGCCAAACCACCACACTACATTATCCTCAAAGAGTCATCACCTTTTGCAAAGCAACACCTAAACCTACGGCCCAAGCGCTCCCCAGGGCTCTGCTCTCCTGGCTGGGACAGGGGTGCTGGGGAACCCCTTGGCTGCTCCAGCAAGCAGCTGGTGGGATGTCACGGTGCCCAGAGCGGGCTGGCTGTGGGTGGCACTGCCCACAGGACTACAGCATCTGGCCACCCTTCATTTGCAAAGGGCTTGTTAACGAACCCCATGTACCTGCAGAGGGGATGGACTTCCCATCCTGGTCAGGAATCCCAACCCTCAGCCACACGTAACGCTGCTGATCCAAAGTGTTTGACTTGAACCCAGGTAATAACACTACTTGAAGAGCTCCTCAGGGCAGGCTGGGATTTCCAGCTCTGCCAAAGGGCATCCTCAGAGCAGAGTGCAGGTAACAGCCTGAATTAGTCATCCCAATCTCTTGGCAGTCACCAGCTTTGAGGGGGAAAACATCCTTCCAGTTGCATGGTCAATACAGAGGGTTTTTTGGGAGCAGTATTTTGGATAGCTCAAAGCTTGCCCACCAGACCTGGACAAGTCCATGTCCTCAGGCAGACATCACCACAGACGACCAAAACTAAAACACAATGCTGGAAACAATTTTCAGCTCTGTATTATGTGGCTCTTCCACCATAGAATCATAGAATTCCAGACTGGTCTGGGTTGGGAGGGACCCCAAGGAGCACAGAGCTCCAACCCCCTGCCACAGCCAGGGACACCAACCTCCAGGCCTGGAGCTACACAAGGTTGCCCAGGGCCCCAGCAGCCAACCTGGCCTGGAACACCCCCAGACACAGGGCACCCACCCCCTCTCTGGGCAGCCCCTTCCAGCCCCTCACCACTCTCTCTGCAAACAACTTCCCCCTAAGATCTCCTCTAACCCTTCCCTCCTCCAGCTTCACTCCATCCCCCTTGTGCTGCCAGTCTCTGCCCTTGAACAAGCTGATTCCCCAGGCCTGTGGAGCTCGACCATCACACACACATGTGCTCCAGCCAAAAGGAAACAAAGGCAAATTCTGGAAAAAAGCCTGACATAATGAATGAAACACACACAGGTAATGGAGCCACAGAGTGGTGGGGGTTGGAGGGACCAGAGCAGGGTCCCCTCCAGCAGGCTGCACCGGACAGTGCCCAGGATCACGGGGTTGGGATGTCTCCAGAGATGGAGACTCCCCAACCTCTCTGGGCAGCCTGGCCCAGGGCTCTGCCACCCTCCCAGCAAAGAAGTTCCTCCTCAGGTTTAAGTGGGACTTCCTCTGCTCCAGCACACCCCTATTTCACTCCCAAAGGTGGGGAAGTGTCATCCAAATACTGCAAACTGACACCCCCACCTGAACACACAGCCAAACCCGACTCCTACAATGCTTCTGGAACACACCCAGGCTAAAAACAAGGTGGACTGCCCTGCTCTCCTCTCCCTCTGCCCCTCCACACCGGCTCATACGGAACCCAATGGGAACAAACATGGAACAGAACATGGACAAATATGTTCTGGCATGACTGTGCTCACAGATCTCAACAGCAAGGATGAACATTGTGCTGCTCAAGCCAAGGGGTTATTATCCAACATAACGGGGAGGGGGGGGAAGGATGGAAACATTTTCAGCCAAACAGAAGAACTAAAAAGAGATCAACCCACTGTGCATCGCACAGAGCCATGGGTAGGAACTTAATTCCCCGGAGCACTGATAAATAGTGATGTTACTAAATGGTACCCCACTTCTGAGACGTGCAACAACAGGATGCAGGCCTGATGGACATAACTGCAGCCACAGGCTGGGGAAGAAAAGATCCATGGATATCACAGAGGAGCTCTGGAGATCCTCTTATCCAACCCTCTCTCATCCACCAAGAGTAGCCTGCCCATGAGAGTGTCCAGATGGCTTTTAGACCACCTAAGGATGTTCTGGGGGCTCCACAGCCTCCCTGGGCAACCTCTGCCAGTGCCTGAGTGCCTGGTCCCGCTGCGCTGGGCTCACAAGCTCTCCAGGTGCTGATCTCCTCAAGAGCCCCTGTCTTCTCTTGCAAGAAGTCAGGGCTGAATCATAGACTCACCAGGTTGGAAAAGCCCTTTAAGCACAGCCAAGACCCAGGGGTTATTAAATGCTGCCCTCATATCCAAGTCTAAATCACATGAAGGTTTGGGGTTGGTCACAAAGACAGGTGAGGTGGGGAACCTAACCCCATTAAGTTCACATCTGGCACATGACAAACTCCTGTCCCACACAGTTGCTCCATACAGCCATGGTGACCTATTTCTTAAGAAAGGCTGTCAGATCTCCTTCGCTGTACAGTGCCAGGAAGATGCAAAAGTCCTTTTGTCAGAAGGTTTCACATTTCTTAACTGTTAAATCATGAGACACAAGGATGAAGCTACACCAGCCTCAGCAGTTAAATGGAGGAGTCTTCCTGTGTGTGCAAAGGATGGACACAGCGGATGGCACTGCAGGACCACAACAGTCTGCAGAACGGAGCAACAACGATAACCAAAACCCCAAACAAGCCCATCTTCATGTAAGCCCTATCATTCTGGTACCTTCAACAACGCTGCAATGCCCTACAGTATCACTTCTGGCTTGGTCAGCCTAGAGAAAAAAAGGCTCTGGGGGGACCTTATAGCCCCTTCCAGCCCCTGAAAGGTGCCTGTAGGAAGCTGGGAAGAACTGTTCCTGAGGGCATGGAGTGATGGGACGAGGTGGGGGGGGGGGGGGGGGGGGAAAGGGGTTTGAACTGGAAAAGGGAGGTTTAGGTTGGGCATTAGGAAGAAGTTCTTCCCTCTGAGGGTGGTGACGCACTGGCCCAGGGTGCCCAGAGAGGTGCCAGAGGCCCCATCCCTCGAGACATTCAAAGTCAGGCTGGATGTGGCTCTGAGCAACCTGCTCTAGTGAAGATGTCCCTGCTCACTGCAGGGTGGGACTGGATGGCCTCAAAAGGTCCCTCCCAAACCAACACATTCTGTTTCTATGAAACAATAAATCCAAAAAACCTTCTAAAACTCTTTCTTTACCATACAAGAGCTTCAATTCCTTCGTGTTGCTGCAGGTTACCCACAGAAACACACCACACAGATCCATTTATTTCTAGCCTGAAAAAGACATTACTGCCAACAGGCCTGTGGTGTTTCAGCATGCTGGGCCTTCTCAAAGACATACCACCACTCTTGTCTGTCACGTCTTCAGACAGAGAAGGGAAAGGGAAAAAGATTGCAGATTTTCAAGAGACTGGGGGAAGAAAATCCCAAGCCAGTGCAAGTCAAAACAGACTGATGAGAGGGAAAACTGAAGGGGTTGAAGCCCAGAACCCCCTGAGCTGGGAGGGCCCCCTCAGGCCCATCAGTCCCACTCCTGGCTCCACACAGCCCAGCCCAGGCAGCGCAGGGCACTGAGCGCAGCGGCCAGACGCTTCTTGCCCTCAGCCCAGCTCGGGGCTGGGACCCCTTCCCTGGGGAGCCTGTGCCAGCGCCCGACCCCCCTCTCAGCACAGAACCTCTTCCTGACACCCAGCCTGACCCTCCCCTGGCAGCTTCACGCCGTCCCCTCGGGTTCCAGCCCTGGGCCCCAGAGAGAGGAGAGAGATCGGCGCTGCCCCTTCGCTCCCCTCGGCAGGAAGCCACAGACCGGGGTGAGGTCTCCCCTCAGCCTCCTCTTCTCCAGGCTGGGCAACCCCAGGGCCTTCAGCCTCTCCTCAGGAGCCTTCCCCTCCAGACCTTCCCCATCCTCACTGCCTCCTCTGGACACTCTCCAATAGCTTTGTGTCCCTTTTGTCCTGTGGTACCCACAACTGGACCCAGGACTGGATGTGAGGCCGCCCCAGTGCAGGGCAGAACAGTGCTTCAGTTCACCCAGGTCCAGTACTCCGGAGATCTGTTGTAATACGCACGGAAAAGGAAATTGGAGTGGGTTCTTACAGAGCGGCTGAGGCTCCCCATTACCCAGCCCTTCATGCTTAATGCAAAGGAAACATTCCCACAGCTCTCCCTCTTCATTTCTTGTATTAAATTCCAGCTATCAGCAAAAACAAACCTCCAGTGTAATTCCCAGCACTGCTGCCGTGATCCATATTAACAACTAACAAACTGTCCTGGTTCATTTTCCCACCACCACTCCTTTCTCAGCTCTGGAATGCATCTACACATGTATTTTTCTCTGGGATTTCTAGGAAATGTTTCCAAAGGAAGATGAGGAACTAATCACAGACTCACAGAGAAACCAGGTTGGAAAAGCCCTTTAAGCCCATGGAGTCCAACCATCCCTGTCCTGTGCTGACCCAGATCTCTCAGGACCTCATCTCCCCGGCTGTTAAACACACCCAGGGCTGGGGACTCAGCCCCCTCCCTGGGCAGCCTGTGCCACAGCCCCACAACTCTGCCAGGGAAGAACTTTTCCCTCCCAGCTGAGCTGACCCTGCCCTGGGGCAGCTTGAGCCCATTCCCCCTCATCCCATCTCCTGTCCCCTGGCTGAAGAGACCATCACCCACCTCTCTGCACCCTCCTGGCAGGGTAGTGGAGGTGGAGAGAAGGTCTCCCCTCAGCCTCCTCTTCTCCAGGCTCAACACCCCCAGCTCCCTCAGCTGCTCCTCACAGGATTTGCCCTCCAGCCCCTTCCCCAGCCTGGTTGCCCTTCTCTGGACACACTCCAGCACCTCCAGGTCCTTCTTGGAGTGAGGTGCCCAGAACTGGACCCAGCACTCGAGGTGCAGCCTCCCCTGTGCCCAGTCCAGGGGCAAACAGTCTCCAGTTGGTCTAACGCATCACAAGGTTGAAATACAGCAATAATAATTATTATTTGGTTTCTTGGGTTTCTCTTCCCTCCTTAACTCTAGTAATAATAATAATATTAATTTTATTATTATTCCTAAGGCCAAAGATGCATGGCTGGCTATGGAGGGTCGATTATTTACACACAGTTTAGAACTTGTAAACATCTTCAGTCCCTTCTCTTATCCCCACTGCTTTAAACACTTTGCTAGCTCAGAGCCTGCTAGCTAATAGGATTACATCTGTAACTCCTTCACAAAACCCAACTCCTGCCCTACATGACAATGTGGGTCACTACAGGAGTAAGAAGAGCAGCACAGCCCTGGAAAGGCGGCTGAGAGAAGGGGAGAGACACCAGCTCATTAATTAAAGACGAGACCATTACATCGCCAGACTGCTGTCATTAAGTTTCACCTCCAGAGCAGCACGTTCCTTCCTCTGCATTCTCCTTCCCAAGGCAGATGGTCCTTCATGGGCTCCTCCAGCGTTAGACCTTCCCATGGGGCTGCAACTCTTCCCCAGCTGCCCCGGTGTGGGGCCTTCTGTGGGGTGCAGCCCTTCAGGCCCAGCCTGCTCCAGCCTGGTCCCCCACAGGGTCATGAGTCCCCTCACAAACCTGCTCTGGTGTGGGCCCCTCTCTCCTCAGGCTGCAGGTCCTGCCAGGACCTTGCTCCAGCGTGGGACCCTTCCCACCGGGTCACAGCATCCTTCAGGTGCCTCCACCCACTCCAGCATGGGGTTCTCCAGGGGCTGAGGGGAATCCCTGCTCCATCATCATCCTCCCTGGGCTGCAGGGACACAGCCTGTCTCACCAGGGGCTTCTCCAGGGGCTGAGGGGAATCCCTGCTCTGTGCCTGGGGCTCCTCCTGCCTTTCCTTCTGCCCTGACCTGGGGGCTACAGAGTTTCTCCCATGTCCTCACTCCTCCCTGGCAGCAAAAGGCTGCCCCTTGGGTTTCTCTTCCCTCAACTCTGCTCCCCAGAGGCACTGCCCCTGTTGCCGATGGGCTCGGCCTTGGCCAGCGGCGTGTCTGGCCCTTGCTCTGTGGGACCTGGGGAAAGCTTCTGTCAAAATCCAGCCCTGCAGCTCCCTTACCAAAACCTCACCATGAGTATATCCATGAAGAAAAGGACTTCCTAAAAACCACCTTCCCCTTCATTGTGGGCCAGAAATGCCCCAACTGCCCATACCCCCAGCATGACGCTCTGCAGCCTTCTGTGGGGCCTTGTGCTGAGAAGGAGTTTAATTACACCCTGCATGAAGCTGGAAAAAACACAGCTTTCTGCTCTCTGTTCCTGCTAGGAATTCTCCCTAGATTTAAAGCCTCCACGTACCTCAAATGATTCAAAATATAATTGGGCAAAAAGCACTGCTCCATTCCTCATTCAGCCCAGCCATTAACCATCTTAAATATCCCCAGGAAAATACATTTCAATGATCCTCTTATGCAGTAATAGGATTACCAGCAGCTCCCAACCCAGGCCATGTTGCCAATGGGTTTATTGCAAAGTGATTCTGAAACACGCTTCAGTTTTCACTCCCAAAAGTGGTGGGTTAAACCTCATTTTGACCTAAAATGAAAGAGGACTGTGGAAGAGTTAAGAAGAATCTCCCCTTCAACACCTTCATAGCTCTCCACTGGCCTCTCTGCAGGAGATCACAGAGTCACCAGGGTGGGAAGGGCCCTCCAGAGCCCATGGGGTCCAAGCCCCTGCCAAAGCAGGGTCCCTAGGACAGGGCAGGGCTGGAATCTCTCCAGACAAGGAGACTCCACACCCCCTGGGCAGACTGGCCCAGGGCTCCCTCACCCTCACCAGCAAGAAGTTCTTCCCCACATTGGGGCGGAACTTCCCGGGCTCCAACTTGAGGCCATCGGCCCTTGTCCTGTCCCCACAGACCCTGAGAAGAGGCTGCCCATGTCCCCCTGTGTGCCACCCTTCAGCTATTGATCCCCATTGATCAGATCCCCTCTCAGGCTGCTTCTCTCCAGGCTGAACAGCCCCAGCTCACTCAGCCTTTCCTGGCAGGGGAGATGCTCCAGGCCCTTCATGCCCTTCGCAGCCTCCGCTGGACTCTCTCCAGGAGACCCCTGGCTGTTTTGTCCCAGGGAGCCCAGCACTGGACACAACACTCCAGACTTCAATTTAAAGTTTATGTTCCCACTTTAAAGAAATGTTCGACATTCAACAAGCTTCCAGGGTGAAGAGCAGCTGGTGTGCCATGAAGTCCTATTTCGCACTGGTTACTAGGAGATCTGGGAGGCTGGAAGCATCAGGGGAGCTTGATGTGCCACCAATGAGAAAGAGGACATGGAGGGTGGAGCAGAGACACCGCAGCCAGGCTCTGTGAGAACATGGGAACTTGGAGGTACAACAGAACTGATGATCTGCCTATCTGCTACCCTGGGCCAATGGTGTGACATGTTGGTGACAACATGCTGTCATTTTGGTGGACTTTACCCATTATAATATCAGTCAAAGGCAAGAGCCTGAGCACTGTAATAATTAATAAACATATCAAGAGTTCAGTATCCACAAGGACTCCAGGATTAAACCAACATCAGGCTCATTCTTCCAACAACCACCACACAAAGAAAGAGAAGCCACCTGTTTGTTAGCACTGTGTAGGCTTTCCTCAGGCCACCATATCTGTTCCCCAGCAGACTCTGAGCTCACCACTCCAACGAACAGCACAAAGCACATTAATTCCCAGTTAACATCATTATTCAGGGCAGACTTTACAGGAAGGGTCAGAAGATGAGCAACTCCTGTTTTCAGGAGCACGTGGAGCTGCCTTTTGACCAGAAATAAAGCTCCTGGCTTGGTACAAAGCAACATTGTCCTGAAATTCCAAGATAACGGCGCTGTCTCATCACCCTAATTAAATCCACTGCTACTTCCCTGCAAATAAGCCTGTCAGAACACGTACGTCAGAAATCTTAGGCAAGTCCTATGTTGTCAGCATTCAGCCCACCAGGTCTGCCCACCTCTTCTGTGTGTCAGCAAGGAAATGGACTGCAGAAGGCATGACAGGCACCTCAGGTTTGGAAGCACCTTGTCCACTAACAAGGTGTGTCAAGTAGAAACCTCCTGGGGGACAGTACGATGACCATGAGCCAGCAATGTGGCCTCATCGCCAAGGGGACAAATGACATCCTGGGGGGTATGAGAAGTGGGGTGGTTAGGAGGTCAGGAGAGGTCCTTCTGCCCATCTGCACTGACCTGGTGACACCCCACCTGGAATACTGGGTCCAGTTCTGGGCCCCTCAGCTCCAGAAGGACACAGAACTCCTTGAAATAGCCCAGTGCAGGGACACCAGTGGAGGGAGAGGAACCCCTTCCTTGTGAGGAGAGGCTGAGGGAGCTGGGCCTCTTTAGCCTGGAGGAGAGGAGCCTGAGGGGTGACCCCATCACTGTCTATCAGTATGTGAAGGGTGAGAGTCAGGAGGCTGGAGCCAGGCTCTGCTCAGGGGTGGCAGCGACAGGACCAGGGGCAGCGGGTGCAGCTGGAGCAGAGGAGGTTCCATGGGAACATAAGGAGGAACTTTTTCCCTGTGAGGGTGAGGGAGCCCTGAGCCAGGCTGCCCAGAGAGGCTGGGGAGTCTCCTTCTCTGGAGACATTCAAACCCTCCTGGCTGTGTCCCTGTGGGATTTAGTCTGGGTGATCCTGCTCTGGCAGGGGGTGGGACTGGATCATTTTTCAAGGTCTCTTCCAACTCCTAATGGTTTGTGATTATCCAGAAAGAGGGAAGCCTGATCTGAAACATTTCAGACTAATAGCAGGGCACCACCTGCTTTTGTTATAAAATAAGCAGACTATGGGAATCTCAACAGAGTAGAAATCCTCTTTTCTCCAAGTTTTGGGCCTGTCAAACTCTGTTTTGTCCAAGTTTCGGGCCTGTAAGTAGTTCCAATTAGAAGTAAAATGGCTCCAGCATCTTTATCACATCAATAACAACTCTCAGCTATACGGGCTCCAGCTGACCACTGAAAGCTGTTACTCTGAACAGAACCAGAGCTACCTTTGTAGGCCAGGAACCAAAAAAGCATCATGGAAAACAAGGTTTTCTGATGCTTACAAACCATTTCTGAATGATAATCAAAAGCAGGAACCCATCCACTCACACTTCATGCTCCACTCTTTTTAATTCTGTTTTTTGAGTGTGATTTATCAGTGCACTTCCAAAGCACCACGGAGTTTGGGTTCACTCACATCACAGCTTGCCAGGTGCACGAAAATCTCCCATTAATGAGGTAGCACTGCTTCCAAATCTCATGTCTTGGTGCAAGAGCGACAATAGATTCACTATTATGTTAAAATTAGAAACTGTTCAACACCACCAACCAAGGAAAGTGCTTAATCATACAGCTCCTTTAGCACAGGAACAGTCCCCTTGCACTACAGGGGAGAGTTAGAAAAGATACAATTACATGCAATTGAATTAGGTACAAGTCATAAAAGAAAACGTAATTTTAAAAGATCTGGAAAGCACGCCGGAAAGAAGAAGGCTGGGGAGACACAGAAGGCTGCAGGAGGAGGCCAGGGAAGGCCGAATTTTAGGTGCCAGAGGTTCCCTTTCATGCACAAAAGAAAGGTGATGATAAAGACCAACCACAACCGCTGCATTTCCAAGGTTGTAGATGACTTCGTACCTCCCAAGTGAGGTTGTGCTTTTTTAAGTTACCTCCAAAATCGTTACTGTGATGTTTAGCATAGAGTCTTCAGTACTAATTTCTGCTGTATCATAAATTAAACTTGGAACCCTCGTGACCATCTGATAAAGAGCCACGTAGAAGTGACAAGCTCTATCTAGTTCCAAATCAAGCTCTCACAGCCCTGAGAAGGTCTCCTCATGGTACATCCATAAGAGATTGACAACAACCTTCATATGCTAGAACATCCTGGTGAACTCTAAGATGAAAAAGCAACAAAGTTCATTTCTACAAAATGACCAAAGACAGATGTGGGTGGTTAGAAGATAACATCATCTTGCTTTGCACTGCGCTGGAGCAGCCTCACCACCTGTCCTGGGGGCAAGTTTGGGGCGCAGAGCTACTGGAGAGTGCCCAGAGGAGGCAGTGAGGATGGGAAGGTCTGGAGGGGAAGGCTCCCCAGGAGAGGCTGAAGGCCCTGGGGTTGCCCAGGCTGGAGAAGAGGAGGCTGAGGGGACACCTCACCCCGGTCTGTGGCTTCCTGCCGAGGGCAGCGAAGGGGCAGCGCCGATCTCTCTCCTCTCTCTGGGGCCCAGGGCTGGAACCAGAGGGAACCACTCAGTGCCCTGCGCTGCCTGGGCTGGAATGTGTGGAGCCAGGAGTGGGACTGATGGGCCTGAGGGGGCCCTCCCAGCTCAGAGGGTTCTGGGGTTCTGGGATCCTGGCTGCAGAAAGAAATACCAAAGTAGGAAAATTTCCTAGGCTTGTTGTATGCCCTTGGATCATCAGAGGTTCCTGCCAATGCCACGGTGAAGAACCACCTTCCCAGAGCAGAAGCCTGCACTGCAGTGGCTGCAGGAGGCTGGGGGATGAAGCTCAAAGGGAAAGAGATCCTTGTTTTTGTAAACACCCATCAGGGATAGTGATCACAGCATTAGGAAAGCTCAACCAGCACATTACAGACATGCTCTCTACAGCTCCAAAACTTTAACTTAAGCTTCTAAGAAGGAAAAAAACCCCAACCTACCTGTGTTCCTTTGAGCACAAAGACAACAAAATGAGAAACTGCAGAATAATGGGTCTGCCTACTCATTGCTCTGATGGGAAACACTGCTCAGACCTGCATTATTCCTCTATACTGACACACTACACTTCTACATAACTGCAGGCAGGAAAAGAAATACTTTGAATACTTAATTTGATTTTACAGACTCTGGAACAAGGTTTTATCTGCTCAGAAGATGCAGACTATCAAATCCCCTGTAATATACAAGAGGAGAACATGCAGACCTTCATCTTTACCACAAGGATAGCCAACATCAGGGTCTCACTTCAGCAAGTGACATTTCAATGCCTGTTTAAACTCCAGTTAAACCCCTGATCTTTCCTGGCTCACAGCTAGGGTGCTCAGCACCCAGAAGGACCAAGCCCTAAGGACATCTGCAAGAAGAAATCAGCAATCCCCGTTTACATGCTAATGTTTATTCTTCCTGATGAAAATTGAAGGATAACAAGTGATCTCTGGTCACACAGAAACCAGCCTTGATTGTTAGTTAATGATCCCGATGAATAATTAGAATGCATGAAATGAAGGTAATAAATCTTCTGTCGAGACTGAAGTTCTCCACAAACAGAAGTACTCTGGGAGTGCAGACTGGGAGAAGAGCTCCTTGAGAGCAGCCCTGGGTGTCATGGTGGATGAGAAACTTAACATGAGCCAGCAGTGACTACTGCAGCTCACAAGAGACAGGGAGGGGATTGTCCCTCTCTGCTCTGCCCTGTGAGGCCCCAGCTGGAGTCCTGTGTCCAGAGCTGGGGGCCCCCAGTGCAAGAGAGATGTGGGGCTGTTGGAGAGGGGTCAGAGGAGTCACAGAGATGCTCAGAGGGCTGGAGCAGCTCCCCTATGGAGAGAGGCTGAGGGAGCTGGGCTGGTTCAGCCTGGAGAAGAGAAGGCTGTGGGGGGACCTCATTGCAGCCTTCCCATCCCTGAAGGGAGCAGAGGAACAGGAGGGGAATCAGCTTGTTCAAGGGCAGAGACTGGCAGGACAAGGGGGATGGAGTGAAGCTGGAGGAGGGAAGGGTTAGAGGAGATCTTAGGGGGAAGTTCTGTGCAGAGAGAGTGGTGAGGGGCTTGAAGGGGCTGCCCAGAGAGGGGGTGGGTGCCCCGTGTCTGGGGGTGTTCCAGGCCAGGTTGGCTGGGGCCCTGGGCAACCTTGTGTAGCTCCAGGCCTGGAGGTTGGTGTCCCTGCCTGTGGCAGGGGGTTGGAGCTCTGTGCTCCTTGGGGTCCCTCCCAACCCAGACCAGTCTGGGATTCTACAATACTCTGAGGTTTCAAATGCAGCTTCAAATGCACTCCCCACGTTCTTTGGGCACGGATCTGCACGCTGGCACCACCCAAACGTAGAGATGGAAATGTCCAGCTACTTGACCAATTCTATGATTCTAAATCCTTCAGTAAGAGATTAAAGAAATTACGTAGTCATGGAGTGAGACTACAAGTACTTTCAAGGCTCAGACACTCAAAAGCAGGAGTAACTTGTTTTCTTTATGATAAAACAGGCGGGAACTTATGTTAAATAACCTACTGCAGTGGAGGAAACATCTGAATTATTCAGTTACCCAAGAAAACTGAAGAAATTAGAAAGACCTAAGAAGAACTGAGGGAGCAGGCAATAAAATGGGTAGACCAAAGGCTTACTGACAAATTAAAACAATAAACACTGCATGCATAATATAAATCATCTGGAATTATACCAGAACCTAAGCCACAACTTTCAAATTCAGAATTCCTTTAGAGGCTCCCATAAACCATTTAGCTCTTCAGCAATCGCAGAGGTAATAAAATCCAAACTTAGCTTGAATAAAACCTGGAATAAAAAAAAAACCTGCTATGAAAGGTAGGAAATCATCGCTGTGGAAGTCAATGGGATGTTATACTGGAGCACAGCGCTTGAATGGAGATACAGGACTTGCAAAGAACAATGGGGTGCTGGGAAGTGGGAAGAGAATCGGTGACTCTGGTAACGACACTGAAGTGAAACACAGTTTTGAAAACAGTGAGACTTTGCACTAGGCAAGTCTGAAGAACAAGGACTGTCCTTAGAGTGCTGCACATGGGACACAACAACCCCAAGCAGGGCTACAGGCTGGGGCAGAGCGGCTGGAGAGCTGCTGGGGAGAAGGACCTGGGGGTGCTGGGTGACTGAACAGGAGCCAGCAGTGTGCCCGGGTGGCCAAGAAGGCCAAGGGCATCCTGGCTTGTGTCGGAGCCAGCGTGGCCAGCAGGACTGGGGAGGGGATTGTGCCCCTGGGCTGGGCACTGGGGAGGCTGCACCTCGAGTGCTGGGTCCAGTTCTGGGCCCCTCACTCCAAGAAGGACCTGGAGGTGCTGGAGTGTGTCCAGAGAAGGGCAACCAGGCTGGGGAAGGGGCTGGAGGGCAAATCCTCTGAGGAGCAGCTGAGGGAGCTGGGGGTGTTGAGCCTGGAGAAGAGGAGGCTGAGGGGAGACCTTCTCCCCACCTCCACTGCCCTGCCAGGAGGGTGCAGAGAGGTGGGCGATGGTCTCTTCAGCCAGGGGACAGGAGATGGGACGAGGGGGAATGGGCTCAAGCTGCCCCAGGGCAGGGTCAGCTCAGCTGGGAGGGAAAAGTTCTTCCCTGGCAGAGTTGTGGGGCTGTGGCACAGGCTGCCCAGGGAGGGGGCTGAGTCCCCAGCCCTGGGTGTGTTTAACAGCCGGGGAGATGAGGTACTGAGAGATCTGGGTCAGCACAGGACAGGGACAGTTGGACTCCAGGGGCTTAGAGGCCTTTTCCACCTTGGTGATTCTGTGATTATACAACCTTTTTTTCTTTTGGTTTTTTTTTGGGGGGGGTTGTTTGTTTTTATTGTTTAGAAGCCGTCCCTGGGTGTTTAATTTCTATGAAATCCACTTCAAGCTACAAAGGCATTTTCAAACTCCATTTCCATCCCAATATCAGCTTCTCATTTCCATTACATCTCCTTTATAAAACACACATTTTAAGAGAACATTGCAAGAAACTGGTTGGAAACCATCCCAGAAAGTACTGCATTGTATCTCCTCACTGTAATTCAGGAGAAAAAGATCCCATCCATTATACTAGACTGCGGGACAGAAAAGAACAAATCATTGTGGATTCAGCATTTGGTGCCACATCACTAGAAAGGCTTTTTAAACAGCAGGGATGTCCCTTTTAAAACACACAGAATCATAGAACCTCAGACTGGTCTGGGTTGGAAGGGACCCCAAGGAGCACAGAGCTCCAACCCCCTGCCACAGGCAGGGACACCAACCTCCGGGCCTGGAGCTACACAAGGCTGCCCAGGGCCCCAGCCAACCTGGCCTTCAACACCCCCAGACACGGGGCACCCACCCCCTCTCTGGGCAGCCCCTTCCAGCCCCTCACCACTCTCTCTGCACAGAACATCCCCTTAAGATCTCCTCTAACCCTTCCCTCCTTCAGCTTTAGTCCATTAAAGTCCATTTAGTCCATCCTTGTTCTGCAACGTTCTACAGCAGCAGCACGAAGTCTGTTACAGTTGGAGACACTGATAGGAAAGGACCCCCCCAAATATCACCCTGAGAACATCCTTAACGCTCGTGCCATTTAAAGACGCCAATGCAGTAACAATTACACATTGTGCTTTCAGAACCCCCCCTGGATGTAAAAACTGTTAAATAGGAGCGTTTCTAAAATCCCACCATTCAACATTAAATACTGAAAATTAAGTTAATACATCCTCCTCATCCTTAATCCATTAAATTCCTTTAATCCTGATGCACCTAATTGCAAAGCATTACTGTAGCTACAGATTAGCCCAAGCTGGATAGAGCCTCAGAAATCCCTTAAGCCTCCTTATTCCAGAGGGATGAAGCACAGCCTGAAGGTAACACCATATGGAAAAGGCATGAGAATTTAGCTGCCTAACAGAGATACTGGAAAGCAAAGCAGCATCCCGAAAAATCAAAGCTCTAGGCAGAAAGCTTCCCAATGGCATCCGGTGTCGGCAACCGAAGCTGGAATCCAAGTGTGTTTGCAGAGCCTGGAGCTCGGGTGCACAGCACACAGAGCCCAGTGTAGCCTAGAGCCACCTTGAGGACAGAGCTGATAAAGCCCAAAGCCGATTTTCTCAGTAGGAAGAATAAACACATCCAAAAAATAGCTCTTTTATGGGCAATGAGACGCATAATCCCAGCAAAAGTGGCTCTGTGTTTATGTGCACAGCCTGGGGACAGCCACTGGGCAGAAGCTGGCAGGCACTGGATGCTCATGAACGAGGTGTTGGGGTGAGGCTGGGGACATGGGGTGCTTACTGCACCAGACAGGATGGTCTCAGAGAATGCCAGACTGGTCTGGGTTGGGAGGGACCCCAAGGAGCACAGAGCTCCAACCCCCTGCCACAGGCAGGGACACCAACCTCCAGGCCTGGAGCTACACAAGGCCACCAACCTGGCCCTGAGGTCAGCTTCTAACCCACCTCTGCTCTGCCCTCTCCATTGCCTATGGCACAAGGTGATGATCTAATGCCCAAAAACCTCAGTGGAGCAGATGTGAAGTTATCATCACAGCCCTTCCTAAAGTCTTCCAGTATCCCCTGACGTCAACCTTTGAGCACAGCCTAGAGAGACCTCAGAACCTGGGACGCCCAAACCGTACCCACACCATGTTCCCCACTTCAAAGAGCCATCCCTTGATCCCCAGCACCCTCTCCATCCTCAGCATGGGTACCCCCTGCACCCACCAACACCCAGAAGTCAGATAAACCTGCTTAGCACAGCGTTAACACTGCAGGAATGTGGTTAAATTTGACACCGAGTAATTAAACTAAATCATGGGTATTTAAATCACATAGTTCCAAAGGCACTCTCAGATCACCACAGAGATGGAGATAATTATGTGGAGCACTCAGAGCACTGGAAAAAGATGAGGAAATGTTCCTGACAAAGTGAAGGGGAGCTGGCATGCTCTGAACATCATCTGAAGGAAGAATATGGGTGTTGTATAGCACATAACCTATAAATTAAGCTGTCAATAAAAAGAGAGAATAGGGGAAATAATGGCAAGAAGAAAAACACCTATTTCCTCAAACAAAGCTCAGCTGCCAAATCCCTTCCTATAAATCTAATTGTATGTATTTTAAAAGCCAAGATTACTTTGTTCTACATATTATTTCCTAGATGTCAAAATCAGCATGAGGACCATCTATTTCTTGATCTGGATTTGACAGGCTGCTATATTATACTTTTAATGCTTCCTGCTATGTTGCAACAGTTAATTTACAGGGGAAAAATAATCAGAGCTGTGTAAAACAAGTTGTATCTGTAGAATACGTTCATGAAAACACACTGTCTGGCAGCTAACAGCCCCTAAAAAAGGAAAATAATTGGTGGTTGAGGAAAGTTCTACCTAAAAATGACTGATGAGGAAGAGGAAGGAAAGGGCAGCTCGTGATTCTGCAGCAAAATAGAGGGTAACTATTGATTGTAGCAGGCTGTCTTTCAGATCACAGCTACTTTTGTAGTTACACAAACGTCCTTGCTTGCTTAACAGTGAAGGTCTTCAAACAACTGACCTGATTTTAGTGGTTTTTTCTCTTATTTATTTTATTTTATTGCAGGGGCTTGGGGCTCCTACTCAATCTGTACACTGGGTTGTAATCAAAAAGAAAAATAACCAAAACCCCAAAGAAACAGAGTGGATATTGATGTCAGAAGAGAAAAATCACAGCAGAACAAGCAAACCTCCAGCAGCACAGCCGATTACCAACAGCTACATCACCCCAGACCAAGTAACACGCAGGTTTACAACCCTCTTACACAACACAACACCCCAAAAAGGCAGAAGGTTCTTGAGATGCTGAACACACACAGACAGGTACCGCATCTTACCCGTGAGCACGGCTTTGGCTGAGGGGTCTGCCAGGTCCAGCGCCGATTTCCCATCGGTGTTCCGAATGTTTGGATCAGCTCCGTGCTGCAGCAGCACTGTGCAGGGGAAGCAGAAACAGTATCTCACCTCAGGGATACACAGGGTATTTACTGGTACGTGTCTCCTCGGCATCATGTAGGAATAACCACACATTGCACGGTTTGCTTCAATTTTCTCCCCTTCTTTCTCCTTTTTTCTCCCCTTCTTTCTCCTTTTTTCTCCCCTTCTTTCTCCTTTTTTCTCCCCTTCTTTCTCCTTTTTTCTCCCCTTCTTTCTCCTTTTTTCTCCCCTTCTTTCTCCTTTTTTCTCCCCTTCTTTCTCCTTTTTTCTCCCCTTCTTTCTCCTTTTTTCTCCCCTTCTTTCTCCTTTTTTCTCCCCTTCTTTCTCCTTTTTTCTCCCCTTCTTTCTCCTTTTTTCTCCCCTTCTTTCTCCTTTTTTTCTCCCCTTCTTTCTCCTTTTTTTCTCCCCTTCTTTCTCCTTTTTTTCTCCCCTTCTTTCTCCTTTTTTTCTCCCCTTCTTTCTCCTTTTTTTCTCCCTTCTTTCTCCTTTCCCCCCCCCCTCCTTCTTTCTGCTTTCCCCCCCCCCTCCTTCTTTCTGCTTTCCCCCCCTTTTCAGTCAAGCACTGCAGCACAGGATCCTCTCCGGAGTAAAGCTAAGTTGCCAAGTTAAGATGTAGTAAGCTCATATGACTTTGCATAATAAACATGAACCCTGAATCTCTGGGAATAGTTCTGGGTTCCTCCCAACAGTGAGCTGGGAAGCTCTGCCTTCCCTTCCTCACACTGGGAGAGAGCTGCTGGAGAACCTGCTCCTGCCTTTACCACCACTCCCGCTCCTCGTCCTGCCCAGTATCCCAAGTCACTCCGCCTCTGGCAAGGGAAAAAAAGCCAAACCCATCAGTAACCCTCCAGCAACCCATCAGTAACCCTCCAGCCTTTGGCTCAGTGCTTGTGGCAGCACAGAGGGTCGCCTTGGAGCAGTGTGCCAAAGGGGGTGTGATGCCCAAGGTGGTACCCTACAGGCTGGGCGGGCTCAGCCTGTTATTCCCACCAGGATTTCTTTTCCCTGCTAAATCTATTAATGCATAAAAATCCAAGTACATAAAAATACTTTGAAGGCAACACAGGACCATCTGGTTAAGGAAGGCATCGATTGAGTCAGTTATCATCTAGAACAGCTCATTAAAGAAAAAGGAATGCACATTGTTTCACCCATAAACTCTTCTGGATGGAGGCAACATGGTGAGACCCCAGTTCAGACCACCACCACCCCCCTCCCTGCCCCTCAAAATCAAGAGATCTACAGAATGAAACAAAGTCCTCAGGGATGTCAGAGGTTGGTTAAAACAGACTCCACCTCCCAAACACCACAGTACACAGTCAGAGCAACAACCACACGCTTCCTTCAGTGAATCCCAGAACGTAGGGGTTGGAAGGGACCTTGAAAGATCATTGGGTCCAACCCTTTGCTGCAAGTTACAGGGTTGCTAAGTCAAGGAGATGAATCCATAAACCCAGCAGATGTGGATGGTTGGAACATCTGTTTGGCTGGGCTGGAGGAGATGAGGCAAAGCAATACTTGCCAAGACTTTTTTTTGAACTAGGGGTGCAAGAATGATCCATAAGTGGTCCAGCAGGCCAAAGGAGGGGATCCTCCCCATCTGCTCTGCCCTGGCCAGGCCCCACCTGGAGTGTTGTGTCCAGTGCTGGGCTCCCTGGGACAAAACAGCCAGGGGTCTCCTGGAGAGAGTCCAGCGGAGGCTGCGAAGGGGATGAAGGGCCTGGAGCATCTCCCCTGCGAGGAAAGGCTGAGTGAGCTGGGGCTGTTCAGCCTGGAGAGAAGCAGCCTGAGAGGGGATCTGATCAATGGGGATCAATAGCTGAAGGGTGGCACACAGGGGGACATGGGCAGCCTCTTCTCAGGGTCTGTGGGGACAGGACAAGGGCCGATGGCCCCAAGTTGGAGCCCGAGAAGTTCCGCCCCAATGTGGGGAAGAACTTCTTCCCGGTGAGGGTGAGGGAGCCCTGGGCCAGGCTGCCCAGGGGGTGTGGAGTCTCCTTGTCTGGAGAGATTCCAGCCCTGACCTGTCCTAGGGACCCTGCTCTGGCAGGGGCTTGGACCCCCTGGGCTCTGGAGGGCCCTTCCCACCCACTATGAGTCTGTGATATGATTTTCCAGAAAAAAATATAACCCGATCCCGAGGGAAATTCCCGATGTCCCATTACCTGTACCACTGGAACCAGCAAAAGCCTTTTCAGGAATGAACTTTTCTCTAAATTAAAATTTTAACTGGAAGCTTTGGCTTTATTCAAGGCTCTTTCCTCTGACTTTTAAACACATTTAGCACTGCCAAATTTCTTAGGCTCCAGCACTCTGCATTTGCCCTCCCGCATTTCCACAGCCGTTCGCTGCTCTAACGAAGCAAACAGACTAATTTCATGCTTCATCACAAGGATGCTGTTGTCCCACGTTTTTGAAGGAAGATTCAAGCAGGCAGATTGGGTTTTTCCTGGGAAGCTTTTGTTTGGGATGGGTTTGGGTTTCACACCCCAACGTCAAGATGAAGACACCAAAATGGAAAAAAAAGCTAAAAAACCCAAGAATTCAGCCAGCACGTGCTCACAGAAGCTCGTTAGGATCTGGCACCCACGCTTCTGAAGATACCATCTGTGCCATACATGCTACCACCCCCTCAGAGATCTTACTCACAGCCAGGCTTGACTCTGAGCCAGCCTCCCAAGGCAGAGCAGCACACCCCGGCGTGAGGTGGCTGGCTGGGATTTGGGCAGATGTTTTTTAGCACAGGAGGCACAAGGGGAAGTAAGGACAGAGAGATGTGTTCAGAGTCACAGAACTGTCCTGGTTGGAAGGGACCTTCCGGATCAAGTCCAACCATAGCTCCAACCTGCCAGCCACCACTAACCCATGTCCCTCAGTACCACATCTACCCAGCCTTTAAACCCCACTGATTAAAAACGGTTATCAATATCACTTCAGCTATTGATCCCCATTGATCAGATCCCCTCTCAGGCTGCTTCTCTTCAGGCTGAACAGCCCCAGCTCACTCAGCCTTTCCTCGCAGGGGAGATGCTCCAGGCCCTTCATCCCCTTCGCAGCCTCCACTGGACTCTCTCCAGGAGACCCCTGGCTGTTTTGTCCCAGGGAGCCCAGCACTGGACACAACACTCCAGGTGGGGCCTGGCCAGGGCAGAGCAGATGGGGAGGATCCCCTCCTTTGACCTGCTGGCCACACTCCTTTTGATTCCCCCCCAGGATCCCATTGGCTTTTTTGGCCCCCAGGACACACTGCTGGCTCATGGCCACCCTGTCACCCACCAGGACCCCCAGGTCCTTCTCTGCAGAGCTGCTTTCCAACAGGTCACCCCCAGTCAATGTCTTCCTCATGCACTGGGTGCCATACACCCCATTCTTACATTTCCTCCAGGGACTGTTTGATTCCATCCTCTTCACACCTTTTAGTGCCTCACCTCATAAAGACACCTGAGCAAGCACTGTTGTCATCAACAGGAATTAACAAAAGGAATCCAGCATTTGATGCTCAGCCTATCAGGGTACCACAGCTGCACTCTTCCACCCAGCAAACCACAGGTAGCTTCTAATTGAACATTCTCCTGCTTGCTCAAAGCCTTTAATGCTTTCTCCCAACACAAAGTCTCTCCTACCCACAGGGTGTTTGAGATCTAGCCACAGCATGTGTGTCAAATTTCCTTTGCAGTGCACCAGGGATGTGTGAAAACGTCAAGGCTGACCTCCTGTGTGAGGAAAACATTCCCTTTATAAGGAAGCACAACAGAAGAAGCCATTCCAGCTACCCAGAGCTATTTTGGAATCCAAATGCTGCTCACCATTTCAGAGAATAGATTTGCAGTAGCCAGAAAAGGAAACACGTCCATGGTTTCTATCAAGAGATCAATGTTAAAAGGCAGGCGAGAGGATGGCACAATTCATGCCCGGAAACTCATTAATTAGCGTATTCCCATGCACTGGTTTCTGGCCTCTGGACAGAGGGCTGTGGGGGGTAGGATTTTTTTCTGTACAGAGCCCTTCAGCAGTGCTACTACCTGGCCATCCATATCATGAAACCGGCCTTTGAACTCAACCTTCACTGTCCTGCTGAGCAGGACCTGGGGGTTCTGGTGGGTGAGACACTTTCCATGGGCCAGCAGTGGCTCCTGCAGCTCAGAAGGGTGATGGGATCCTGGGCTCCATCAGCAGAGGGGTGGCAGCAGGGACAGGGAGGGGATTGTCCCTCTCTGCTCTGCCCTGTGAGGCCCCAGCTGGAGTCCTGTGTCCAGAGCTGGGGCCCCCAGTGCAAGAGAGATGTGGGGCTGTTGGAGAGGGGTAGAGGAGCCACAGAGATGCTCAGAGGGCTGGAGCAGCTCCCCTGTGGAGAGAGGCTGAGGGAGCTGGGCTGGTTCAGCCTGGAGAAGAGAAGGCTGTGGGGGGACCTCATTGCAGCCTTCCCATCCCTGAAGGGAGCAGAGGAACAGGAGGGGAATCAGCTTGTTCAAGGGCAGAGACTGGCAGCACAAGGGGGATGGAGTGAAGCTGGAGGAGGGAAGGGTTAGAGGAGATCTTAGGGGGAAGTTGTTTGCAGAGAGAGTGGTGAGGGGCTGGAAGGGGCTGCCCAGAGAGGGGGTGGGTGCCCCGTGTCTGGGGGTGTTCAAGGCCAGGTTGGCTGGGGCCCTGGGCAACCTTGTGTAGCTCCAGGCCTGGAGGTTGGTGTCCCTGCCTGTGGCAGGGGGTTGGAGCTCTGTGCTCCTTGGGGTCCCTCCCAACCCAGACCAGTCTGGGATTCTATGATTCACACTGTACATGGACACCAGAGTAAACTTAACCAAAGAACAAACGTGCCCTGTGATTGGTACGGAATTGTATTTTTATCCTTGCTGCAATGATACAACATGTTGGTTTCTGATCCTTTCTTACACCCCTGTTACACCATATCAGCCCTTGAGATAAGGAAGGCCACATTTTTCTCACCAAATTCAATAAAAAAAAGTTATGGTGTTGCACAGAGCATGAACACTGCCCAACTATCATTTCAGATTAGTGCCAACCTGCCACCTCTCTGCACCCTCCTGGAAGGGCAGTGGAGGTGGGGAGAAGGTCTCCCCTCAGCCTCCTCTTCTCCAGGCTCAACACCCCCAGCTCCCTCAGCTGCTCCTCAGAGGATTTGCCCTCCAGCCCCTTCCCCAGCCTGGTTGCCCTTCTCTGGACACGCTCCAGCACCTCCAGGTCCTTCTTGGAGTCAGGGGCCCAGAACTGGATCCAGCACTCGAGGTGCAGCCTGCCCAGTGCCCAGCCCAGGGGCACAATCCCCTCCCCACACCTGCTGGCCACGCTGGCTCTGACACAAGCCAGGATGCCCTTGGCCTTCTTGGCCACCCGGGCACACTGCTGGCTCCTGTTCAGCCACCCAGCACCCCCAGGTCCTTCTCCCCAGCAAGTCTCCAGCAGCTCTGCCCCAGCCTGTAGCCCTGCTTGGGGTTGTTGTGTCCCATGTGCAGTTGTGTCCCTTGGCCTTGCCGAACCTCATCCCGTTGGTCTCAGCCCATGGGTCCAGTCTGTTTAGTTCCCTCTGAAGAGCCTCCCTAGCCTAACAACTGGCTAGGTAGCAGTGCTGCACTTACCCGCCCTGGAATCTTCTCCCCAACCACTATCTTGGCCCACATTATCATGTAAAACACTCTCAGCACTTTCCATCCTGGAAGGACAAAGCTATTTCTATCTATTCTCCAGCCCAGAGCTGCTCACCACCGTGCCCTGCTGACATGGAGCAGTGCAAGTCTCACCCTATTAAGCATTGTCCTTGATGAGCAAACCTTCTGCACTGCAGAAGCCTCAGCCTGTCGGGTAAGATACCATCAGCGCTGTGGGTTTCACGCTAGGGACAGTGCATGTTGGAGCAGTCTGAGTGGGTTCCTCTCCTGGGTCAGAGCTGGGTCCTGTGCCAGCCTTGTGTCACCCCAGAAAGAAGATAAAGCCAGTTCCTCCTGGCTCCCTTGTCACGGAAGCTCAGTATCCAGTACTAAAGCTAGGTCAGGAGCACAGTGCCCAACCAAGGGATTACATGGTTCTACAGCAGCATGAACAGCAGTGTGCACATCAGGCACTTCAGCCTTCCCTTGGAAGGAAAGCTCCTGCATGTGGGCCAATGCATCCCAAGCACAACTCCAGGCTGGGTGGAGAGTGGATGGAGAGCATCCCTGAGGAGAAGGACTTGTGGGTGCTGATTGATTAGAAGCTCAGCATGAGCTGGCAGTGTGAGCTGGCAGCTCAGAAGGCCAACAGTGTCCTGGGCTGCATCAAGAACAGCATAGCCAGGAGGTCAAGGGAGGGGATTCTGCCCCTCTGCTCCGCTCTCATGAGACCCCCTCACACTGCTGCATCCAGCTTGGGGGTCCCCACTACAGGAAAGATGTAGAGCTGTTGGAGCGATTCCAGAGGAGGCTACAGAGATGACTGGGGGCTGAAGCACCTCTCCTATGAAGCCAGGCTCAGAGTTGGGCTGGTTCAGCCTGGAGAAGAGAAGGCTTCATGGTTATCAAATTCTAGCCTACCAATCCTTAAAGGTGTCCTGCAGTAACGTGGGAGAGGGGCTGGTCACCAGGGAGTGCAGGGACAGGACACAGGGTGATGGCTGCAAGCTGAACCAGGGCAGGGTTAGGTTAGATGTCAGGAAGGAGTTCTTCACTCTGAGGGTGGGGGACGCCCTGGCACAGGGTGCCCTGAGAGGCTGTGGCAGCCCCTGGGTCCCTGGCAGGACTCAAGGCTGGGTTGGATGGGGCTTTGGGCACCCTGGGCTGGTGGGGGGTGTCCCTGCCCACGGCAGAGGGTTGGGACTAGATGGGCTTTGAGGTCCCTTCCAACTCAAACCGTTCTGTGATTCTATGAATAGATTGTCTAAGCAGCATAATTCATTTGCATAACCATGCCAAACCAGAAGAATTTCTGGAGTACAGGAGTCCATGTTCATCTACCTGCAGGAAAGCCTGAGGACTGTACAGAGCCAGCAGCAAGTGCTCAGTATTTTCACGAGGCTTCAATCACCCCAAGTCATGTACATTCACTTTATGTTGCAGAAAGACCAATGATTAAGACAGACACCTTCCTTTGTTCCCTGTATGATGGATATTTCATTGCCTGCACTTTTCTGCAAGCAAGACCTTTATATCCCCTTGTTTAATGGGAAATTGATTAAAGCCTTACTAAGAAAACATCCCAAATCACTGTTAGAATTAGCCCCACTCACTTGTGCCTTAACAGCTACACCTGTACCTAGGTGCTGCTTTTAAACCACACATGAACCATATTCCGACTGCACAGTCCCTTGGAGAGGCTAGAAGCAGATTCTGCTGCAGGGGTGAGAAGTATTCCTGCAAGGGGTTTAGAAACCCACTGTAAAATGGTGTTAGACACCTGAAAGCAGTTTTGATATCTGGAAAAGCAGGACCTGCTCCATTCCTCCATTACAGCTTCCCTTTCCCCTCCCTCCCAATTTGCTCAGAGCTAACACAGGTACTTTGGAAGCCCTTACTGCCCATAATGGTCCTACAGCACTATCACACCACCTCCCTTGCTGCGAGTAACCAGATCCTGACTCAATCCCAACACCATTAGAGGACTCCTCTTGTCCTCCAGATTCTCCTGTGCCAGCAGCCAAACAAGACAAGAAAAACAGGCTGGTCGGGGGGTGTGGAGTCCCCTTCTGAGATGTCATCTACCTGGACTTGTGCAAGGCCTTTGACACAGTCCCCCACCTCATCCTTATCTCTAAATTGGAGAGATGTGGATTTGATGGGTGGACCATCCAGTGGTGTCCCCCAGGGGTCTGTCTTGGGACTGGTGCTCTTTAACATCTTTATCAATGACATCAATGATGGAATTGAGTGCACCCTCAGCAAGTTTGCAGATGACACCAATCTGAGTGGTGTGGTTGACACATCAGAAGGAAAGGAAGCCATCCAGAGGGATCTTGACAGGCTGGAAAGGTGGGACCAGGTGAACCTAATGAGGTTCAACACTGCCAAGTGTCAGGTCTTGCACTTGGGCCAGAAGAATCCCAGACACAGATACAGACTGGGAGAAGAGCTCCTGGGGAGCAGCCCTGCTGAGAAGGACCTGGGGGTTCTGGTGGGGGAGACACTTCCCATGAGCCAGCAGTGGCTCCTGCTCCAGGCCTAGAGGTTGGTGTCCCTGCCTGTAGCAGGGGGTTGGAGCTCTGTGCTCCTTGGGGTCCCTCCCAACCCAGACCAGTCTGGGATTCGGTGATTCTCTGGAGACTTTCCAGCCCCGACCTGTCCCAGGGTCCCTGCTTTGGCAGGGGGTTGGACTCAATGGGCTCTGGAGGGCCCTTCCCACCCCTATGATTCTGGGATTCTGTGATTGGCTTTCTTGACACAGAATTTTAGGAAAAAAGAAATAAAACTTGGACTAAGTTTAAGACCCGCAGACAGGTTGTAGCACTTTAACTGTTGATACATTTTTGACCTATCAAAGACAGGCTGCTCCTAAAATAGACACTGAAACTCCAGGCAAGGCCACCTTTCTCAACCTGTTTCCATTAAGTTGAATTTCCATCAACTTTTAGCAACAGAAATACCATAACGACAACCTTAAGGACACTAAGCAGCACAGTAAGGTCACAGGTTGACAAGTCTTCAGCACCACCAGTTCCAGATACAAGAAGTCATTTCATGGTGTAACCCTGCAGACAAGCCTTCCCCACCTGAAGTAGGGCTTCTTTTCAAAGCATCTTCCTCCCTGCTAGCAAGTTTAGTGTTAATTTTGGTTTTGAAGAGGGATTAACCTCAGGATTAATGCAGCTCAGTGCTTGGTCCTCTCAAAAACGTTGTGGTAGGGCACTTTCACCTTGGGTAAATGATCGGCTTATTTATTCCCAGCACCCCTGGGTGACTTACACTGCTCCCCAAGAGATCATCTTCATGAAGTGTCTATCACAGCTACATGTGCAGACACAAAATGCCAGCAGAGGACTACCTGGAGCCCTCGCAGCTAGAAAGCCCACCTCACTTTGGAATTTTCCCCTATAAATCAGTCCTGGAGGCTGCAGCACATTAAGCTCTCACACACTGTGGAGGTATCTTCACATAGATTTCATAATCCACCACTGTTCTGTCCTTCTGCCAGCACCCACCAGGCAGCACTGCATGTGCATGCCACGGTGTGGTGGATAACACCACTGTCTTCTGCAGTCCCTTCTGACAAAAGCCCTGTTGTGTCTCACTCCAGCCCATTGTTATGGTGACAGCAGCATTACAATGGCTCCAAGTCACCAATGTGGGATTGCACCCATGGGTTCCTCCACCCCCACCAGCTCACAGAGAAGGCAGCTTTATTCTCAGGTCCCTTTCAGTAAGGGAAGCCTGAACTATAGACTTAGGCAGTGGGAGACACAGTAATGGCCAGCCCAAGCATCTCTGTGGCATTCACATTCAGAAACTTGAACACATGGTTAGTGGACATGAAGCGATTTAAAACCATGACCAAGAACTCCAGTAAGGAAGCAAAAGTATTCTTCCACTGAACACATGCAAGAAGCTGCACCAGGGGAGGGTCAGGCTGGGTGTCAGGAAGAGGTTCTGTGCTGAGAGGGGGGTCGGGCGCTGGCACAGGCTCCCCAGGGAAGGGGTCCCAGCCCCGAGCTGGGCTGAGGGCAAGAAGCGTCTGGCCGCTGCGCTCAGTGCCCTGCGCTGCCTGGGCTGGGCTGTGTGGAGCCAGGAGTGGGACTGATGGGCCTGAGGGGGCCCTCCCAGCTCTGGGGGTTCTGGGATTGTCATCCTACAGTAGTTATCACACAGCTTCGTTTGAGAGAGACTCCATGAAGAAACAATACGAGCACACAAACATATCAGGTCTCTGAACAACGGTGTGTGTGTAGGATTTAAAACCATTTGCTGCTCAAAGCAGCGTGGTGCCATGCACACGCCATCCCTCACAGAGCAGAAACAGACCACAAGAGTTCAGGAGTGGTCACCAACAGAATCACAGCATCACAGACTCACAGGGGTGGGAAGGGCCCTCCAGAGCCCATGGGGTCCAACCCCTGCCAAAGCAGGGTCCCTAGGACAGGTCAGGGCTGGAATCTCTCCAGACAAGGAGATTCCACACCCCCTGGGCAGCCTGGCCCAGGGCTCCCTCACCCTCACCAGGAAGAAGTTCTTCCCCACATTGGGGCGGAACTTCCCAGGCTCCAACTTGAGGCCATCGGCCCTTGTCCTGTCCCCACAGACCCTGAGAAGAGGCTGCCCATGTCCCCCTGTGTGCCACCCTTCAGCTATTGATCCCCATTGATCAGATCCCCTCTCAGGCTTCTTTTCTCAAGGCTGGGTGGTCTGATGAGCCAGCTTCCACAGTAACAGGTTTGGCTTTGGTCAGTATCTGAGTAATAAGCATTACTAGTACCCAGGATTTTTATTCTGCATATCTGAACAGATCAGAGACAGACACCATTAACCAGGACTGCCTGGCCTTAAGCATTATCAAATCACAGTAGAACAGTTCTGCGTGGAACAGAGGTGAACACAGCCCACAGACAGGGTCTCTCCCCATCGTGGGGTTCATCTGTGTCCTCCTAGCACAGAGCAGAACTCACTTTTCCAGCACATGGTTCCAGCCTAAAGTTCTGTCCCACAGGTTAAGTCGTCCAAACATAAGGCACCATCCTCCCACTGTACACAGGCAACAGCTCTCCAGCTCTGTCCCTCAACAGGCAGAGTGGGAATATTAACAATATTTAGGAATCTTACAGACAGCAGCAATGGTTAAACATCTCACACACAGTATTGGGAAGTATTCACTTGGCAGGGATTTTACAAGCCTCTGAATATCAGATTCCTGGGATGCCTCTTGGACTCCAAGCTTCCTTCTGGAAGCCCTGTTCCCAGAGGATCTTTAGGAATCCAGTACACCTCTCCAACAAAGAGTGTGTGTTGCCAGCTCCCCATATACCTCAGTTACCAACACCCTCCTCTTCCTCAGCTACCAGCATCCTCCTCCTGAGATGTCTGCTTCAGACTTGTCAATCCAGCAGCTAAACTCCACAGTCACTGTAATCGTTTTCCAGTTAAGGTGCTGACATTCCTCCTGCCTGTCCCACCTCCCAAAAGAACTGGCTACTGCACAGTCTGGCTCTTGGGTAACACTTATTTATTCCAGTTATTACTTTTCAGGCAGTAAAATCAGACACAGCTCTAACTTTTATAGCTAGATTAGCATTTCTGCAAGTAGTTCTACTCATAAACTGCCTTTTGTAGATTATTTTAATCCTGACAGTTTGCCTGCCTTGCAGCAGGGGTCACATCTTGTACCCCTGTTCCCAAGGGCATGGAGCGACAGGACGAGGGGTGATGTTCACTGATGAACCTTTGCTAGGAAATCTGATTTCAGATGTCAGACTGACACCTTCTCGTTGGGGAGATGGAGCCTTTCTGGCCTCCAATCCTGTAGGAAGCTGGGGAAGAACAGTTCCTGAGGGCATGGAGCGATGGGATGAGGGTGGATGGGTTTAAACTAGAAAAGGGAGGTTTAGATTGGGCATTAGGAAGAAGCTCTTCTCTCTGAGGGTGCTGAGACACTGGCCCAGGGTGCCCAGAGAGGTGGTGGAGGCTCCATCCCTGGAGACATTCAGGGTCAGGCTGGATGGGGCTCTGAGCACCCTGCTCTAGTGAAGATGTCCCTGCTCACTGCAGGGTGGGACTGGATGGGCTCTGAAGGTCCCTTACAACCTAATGCAGTCTGGGATTCTACATTCCCTCCTATTATCTCACCCTAAAGATAAGCAATAGCAGAAGACGCTGGCTAATGAATCCTCCTCAGGTCCTGAGGAAACATGTTTAGCCATGTTAACAAGGAGACATTTAAACAGCAGGGACACCCATGCTAAAGGCAGGACCCCTATGTTGGAAAACCCAATAGTGTAGCAAAAAGCTTTAATTCACTTGCCTGGTGGATCTTTCAAGTGCAAAAGGGTGATGGGACGGGGGGAGGAAAATAGCCCCAGAAAACTTCCATAGAAATTCTCTGGTTCAAAAGGAGAGACAAAAGCACCTTGACACTGCCATTAAAGATTGCTTCTTAGCACCGGGACAGTAAATTCATCGTGCCACGGGATCTTTGCAGGGAATTTTATAGCTAGCCCAAAGGAAGGCAGTAAGAGCATCAGTGTAATGACATATTTAGTAACTCCTGATGGATCCTCAGCACTACATGGACTAAAGTTCATTTAAAACCTGTTACAGTTTTGCACAGTGTTGAAAGGAGTTTTGCAGTAGCTCGAGTCTTATTTCCCTAAAACTACTGAAGTACCATGTATATTCAGAGCCATAAATCAGGGTATGGATGACACTCATGGTTTCACAGAATCAGAGAATGTTTGGGGTTGGAAGGGACCTTGAAAGCTCATCCAGTCCCACCCCCTGCCAGAGTGGGATCACCCAGACTAAATCCCACAGGGACACATCCAGGAGGGTTTGAATGTCTCCAGAGAAGGAGACTCCGCAGCCTCTCTGGGTAGCCTGGCCCAGGGCTCCCTCACCCTCACAGGGAAAAAGTTCCTCCTTATGTTCCCATGGAACCTCCTCTGCTCCAGCTGCACCCGCTGCCCCTGGTCCTGTCACTGCCACCCCTGAGCAGAGCCTGGCTCCAGCCTCCTGACTCTCACCCTTCACATATTGATAGACAGTGATGAGGTCACCCCTCAGGCTCCTCTTCTCCAGGCTATTTACATACTTGTGAAGGATGCCCTTAAAAACTAGGCAGGTGAATCACACCTGAGTTCACTTCCAACTGGAGACCCACGTAAAGACAGAAACCTCTGCAGAACCACACACCAGGGAGGGCAAAGCAAGCCTGGACAGACTGCATAAGCAGAGCTGCTGTGGGGCTATTTTTAGCCTAGATTTTATATCAAATAAAGCACCCTGCATGTCACAAATGCACCTTTTAAAGGAGCCACTACCATCTGGGAAATACCTTGGAGCTATTCCCCATCAGACTACACCCAGATTTGATGTCTGTCCCCCCATCCCAACCCCTCACCCTCCAGGAAAAATAAAATGGGACAAAAATAACAGAACATTCAAGCAGGTGACAACAGAAAACTAATATTTTCAGCTTGAACAAGAGACATCTGAGGGAAGGAAAGAAAAAGGCCTATAAAATCCCTCAGGATGTGCAAGGTGCAAATAGAAACGACTGTTCAATACTTCTCACTAAATCCTGCAGGGCCTGAAGCAAAAGGCATCAAGAATGATGCTTTAAAGGAAAGGAAGGGATGTTTTCCTTTGAGGCTATTAAATGGCAAAATTCTTTTGTCACAGAGCACCTTCAAAGCCAAAAAGCGCAGCAGCACCCAAGCTATTAGATCTCTTCCAATAATTTTATACATAACGAGCTGTGCACTGCAGTTGGGATGCAGCCTCCCCTTTGCCAGGTTCCCAAAATGCTGATTGCCAGAAGAAAGGAGGATACACTCAAACCATTCATAGTGTCTGAGCATCTGCTACGTGTGCTGCTGCTGCCTCCCCAATGAAGCCACCGCCGCTGCCGCCCCAGTGAAGCCCCTCTGCTGCTGCCAGGAGGTTGAACTCAATCGCTCAAGGTCCCTTCCAACCCCTACAACTGTGTGATTAAACAGATCATCCTTCTCCCCAGACCAGCCTGCAGAAGTACCCTGACTTCCATTCCATTCCTCCAAGCACGCTCTGCACCCCGTTCATTCATTATTCCATGAGCAAACACAGCACTGAGGAACAATACTGCTCTTCATCAGCCCTCAAAGCCAGCCTGACACAGAAAACGCATCTTCCTGACAGATGAAGCAATCCTAGAAGCCCTGAGCACCACAGAAAACTATCTAACGGTTGGTTTTAATGCTTCAATATATTTAGTCCAAAAAATTGATCACTTATAGCAAAGAGCACTTCCAAGTGGAATCAATTAGCAACTAAACAAACCTGTAGTGACTAAATATATCATAAGAGACAATCAGCAAACAGCCGAGCGCTGCTTCCCACCCACCATGCTCTCTGACACTTCCAGGCTTGGGACACAGCAGCAACTGCCACTGCAGGGAGTTGCAGCCCATAATTCTCCCTCAGCACCTTTGCATTCTGTCCCTTTCAGTTCCTACCCTCTAATGACACTACAAAAGCAGAAAAACAGGAGGCCAAGACATCAGATCAGTTGTTTGCTGCCTTTTGGTTTCTTGGGTAGGAGTTTGTGGATACCCAAGCAGCTTTCATCGCGTACACTTCTTGCTGCCACAGAAGCTTCCCAGTGCCAGGGTTTGTACCCACCAGCCTAAACTCCACCATATATAGACTCCAGAAGCCCCTGAGCTGGGAGGGCCCCCTCAGGCCCATCAGTCCCACTCCTGGCTCCACACAGCCCAGCCCAGGCAGCGCAGGGCACTGAGCGCAGCGGCCAGACGCTTCTTGCCCTCAGCCCAGCTCGGGGCTGGGACCCCTTCCCTGGGGAGCCTGTGCCAGCGCCCGACCCCCCTCTCAGCACAGAACCTCTTCCTGACACCCAGCCTAAACCTCAGAATGTTAACCGAGGTTCCTAAAAATCAAGCTTTCCTTTCCACTTTTGATAAAAACAACATTTTATTCAGACAGTTTTATTCAGGTCAGTAGATGTGAGAAGAACCAGAATCACTAAGTTAAAAACAGAAGTTCCATTTAGAAAAAGGAATACTGAGTGAGAAAACATGTAGAAGTTAAAGACATCCTGACTGAAGAGCTCTTTATATGTTCTAGACACATTTAAAATGATTGAAGTGTTCAGTTCTATTTGAAATTGCTTTGGCTCCAGCACACATGCTGAAGATATATAACCCTGGTGAGCAACAGTGTCCTGTAGCTTGTACTGGAAAGCTCCAAAGAAGTATCACAGAATCACCAGGTTGGAAAAGGCCTTTAAAGATCATCGAGTCCAACCGTCCCTGTCCTGTGCTGACCCAGATCTCTCAGTACCTCATCTCCCCCCTCTGCCCCCTCCCTGGGCAGCCTGTGCCACAGTCCCACAACTCTGCCAGGGAAGAACTTTTCCCTCCCAGCTGAGCTGACCCTGCCCTGGGGCAGCTTCAGCCCATTCCCCCTCGTCCCATCTCCTGTCCCCTGGCTGAAGAGACCATCGCCCACCTCTCTGCACCCTCCTGGCAGGGCAGTGGAGGTGGGGAGAAGGTCTCCCCTCAGCCTCCTCTTCTCCAGGCTCAACACCCCCAGCTCCCTCAGCTGCTCCTTAGAGGTTTTGCCCTCCAGCCCCTTCCCCAGCCTGGTTGCCCTTCTCTGGACAGGCTCCAGCACCTCCAGGTCCTTCTTGGAGTCAGGGGCCCAGAACTGGATCCAGCACTCGAGGTGCAGCCTCCCCAGTGCCCAGCCCAGGGGCACAATCCCCTCCCCACACCTGCTGGCCACGCTGGCTCTGACACAAGCCAGGATGCCCTTGGCCTTCTTGGCCACCTGGGCACACTGCTGGCTCCTGTTCAGTCACCCAGCACCCCCAGGTCCTTCTCCCCAGCAGCTCTCCAGCCGCTCTGCCCCAGCCTGTAGCCCTGCTTGGGGTTGTTGTGTCCCATGTGCAGCACTCTGCCCTTGGCCTTGTTGAGCCTCATCCCATTGGTCTCAGCCCATGGGTCCAGCCTGTTCAGATCCCTCTGAAGAGCCTCCCTACCCAACAAGATGTTTCCCTGTACTGTAGAGAACAGAAGGTTAACCAGCTTCCTAACCACCATGGCAACACCCAGAGCAGCTCATAAAAGCAAAGACTTTACCTCATAGAGTTTGTTTCCCTTGGGAGAGTCCAAGACAAATTTCCACATTTGGATCTTGAATATTGTAATTTAATAGATGAGGAGACTTTACCCATCCTCCCCAGGTTGTTTTTTCAGATGTAAGTTCAATAAAGCTTGCATTATACACCATGAAAAAGTCTTAAATGACTTATTAAACCTAAAAGCAGTTATCATTTAAGAACCAGCAATATCTTTCACCTTGAGGTCAACACATCAACAGCTACAATGGCACAACACACATATCTGTCAAGGTTTTGATCGAAGAAGTGTGAGCTACTTACCAATACACACATCTATCTTCCCCTTGATAGCAGCCTCATGCAGAGGGGTATAGTTCCAATTGTCTCGAGCGTTGGGGTCTGCCCCTTGACACAGCAACAGGCTAACCACTTCAGCGTGACCGAAAGAACAGGCGTTGTGCAGGGGTATCAGCCCTCCATCGTCACGAGCATGAACATTGGCTCCTGTCTGTAGCAAGTGCTCTACAACATCCTTCCTTCCAAAACCTGGGAGAGAACATATTTCTGCTCAATTGTCTGATAAAACAACATGATTTGATATTTCAAACTGCTCACTCTGAATCCAATGTACAGACAAATAATACTGTTCACGTCCCTCTTACATTTCTTAGATCATTTCACCACACAATTAAATGCTGCAGCAAGTGAATTTCCATCAGAGATTGTATTAACTCCACAGATGGAAACTGTAACTGAAGACATGGAGAGGCCCTGGCACAGGGTACACAGAGAGGCTGTGGGAGCCCCTGGATTTCTGGCAGGGCTCAAGGCTGGATTAGATGGGCAGCCTGGGTTGGTGAGGGTGTCCCTGCCCATGGCAGGGGGCTGGAACTACATCATCTTTGAGGTCCCTTCTAACACAAAGCCTTGTGTAGTTCTGTGACATTATTTGCCTTCTAGAAGGTAAACACGAAGCTCAAGAGAAACAACAAAGCAGCTGCCACTTCTTAGACCAGTGACTACATAACCAGGCTGCAGCACAATGCTCCTGAACCAGCCACAGAAAGGTTTGAGGTTCTCAAACCTCACACAAAGCACTGCCATACCCTGCAAGCCAACGACTTGCCAGGCACAGAGAAAGAGAATCACTGAATCACAGGGGTTGGAAGGGCTCTCCAGAGCCCATGGGGTCCAAGCCCCTGCCAAAGCAGGCTCCCTAAGACAGGTCAGAGCTGGAATCTCTCCAGACAAGGAGACTCCACACCCCCTGGGCAGCCTGGCCCAGGGCTCCCTCACCCTCACCAGGAAGAAGTTCTTCCCCAGACTGGGACGGAACTTCCCGGGCTCCAACTTGAGGCCATCGGCCCTTGTCCTGTCCCCACAGACCCTGAGAAGAGGCTGCCCATGTCCCCCTGTGTGCCACCCTTCAGCTATTGATCCCCATTGATCAGATCCCCTCTCAGGCTGCTTCTCTCCAGGCTGAACAGCCCCAGTTGTAATTCCAGCCCAAGCCTGAGCTCCCAGGAAGCGATACCCTTATCACACTACGAGTTCACGTGCTGCAAACACACATAAGAAAGATTTCCACAGGCCAGTAATTGATCTTTTCCCACACCAATCCTGCCCTTCGCAGGCTCCGAGCCCATGAGGCTGCCAGGATGTTTCCTAACTGACCACACAACCTGCACTCTCCATTCTATCCATATGAATCCAGCTGAAAGTTGTTCCTACCACCGCTTCGAGTTGCACAAGGCAGAACTAATCAGTGACGCAACTTTACAACCAACTGTTTGAGTAAGGTCAGGCATCTCTCCCATGCCAAGGACCTATCAGACAACTGCAGCAGTACCTGAAGCAAGGCTCTCCAGGGCAATTTAAGCTAACCTGTGGTACTGCAGGCAGAGAGGTCAGCTTGGGTCTCTGCGTGGCGTGGAAGCATGTAGTAAGTTTTTGATTACATCCTGGCTGTCCCTCAGGGAACACTCATTAGTTAGTTATGTTACTTCTGCCTCCTCAGTGGCTTATCTGACCTGCATGTGCTGGAGCAGCTCGTGTTTTTATGACTAATAGCTCACTAGTTGATAAATCAACTTGATCAGCTCTCTCTGACCACTGAGTATCTCCAATCCCAGTGAGACCACTTTGCCTTCTAGACTCAAGCTGTGTACTCCAGAAGTCTTCCAAAGAATAGCTGTGCATTGTAGCCTCCATAAAATGATTTAGTCCCAACAGTGATCACTAGCAAAGCCAGAAGCATGCTTAGAGCACCAAGTCCCCCAAGCAAGTATCTTTACTATAGACCCAAGCTGAAGTAAAAGGAATATCACTGATGCTCCAACAAGTCACCTAAAATCAAGTTTCTCCAAGCTTGATACCACCAAAAGCACTCCACCCTGTGATCCCAATTCCACACCTCCCAAAAGCCACTCTGGAATCCTCCTCTTCTTCCTCAGTAGGGGAAGGGGCATTAAGCTATGGTTCAGCAATCACTATTAGTACTCTTAGTATCCCTGGGTCAGACACTAGGCAGAGAGTAATTGTAAAGCCAGAAGAACACACTGCCTGTGAACCTGAGGGGCTAACTTCATGATAACAAAGTTCTTAAATGGGTGTGGAACTGGACCAGCTTATGATTGTAGCTCTCTGAAGAAGTTAGCTAGGACTCCACTTAGCCACCTCTACAAGAGGTGATACTACTAACAATTTACCAACAAGGACTCAGCCTAAACATATGGATCAAGGTGTCAGCAACAAATGTCTATATATTATACCCTTTTGTAAGGCTAAACCTTGCTTCAGAAGGGAAGAAACAAGTCTGTTACCAAAGCAGCTCCTGGTGAGGGGCATAACACACAGTAACTGTGTTCAAACACCAGCAATTAAGTTTTCTCTCAAGGAAAAGGAGTCATTAAGCAGACCACAGGATATTCCAGTGAGGAGGGTGGATAAAACTAGAGAAAGCAAGTTACTTTTACAACCAGTTACCACTCCAGTTACTCAGTGGAACTCCTGAAGTAGTAGAGCTTCTCCTAACATGTAGAAACCAATTAGCTCTTGAGCTACAAACTGGAGGAAGAATGTTCAGAGGAGGCATACAGGAAGAGGGCAAGCATAACTCTTTCCCAGACATCCTCTTCTGTATGGATAAAACCTTCACCCAAACACACTTTTGCTCATGCCTAGTACAGCTGTTTGGGTTTCTTTTTTAGTTATAAGCTTCTTTTTATTGAAAAAACCTGGATGCAAAAGCATTAAGATTAATACCTCCACTTGCTTTCTTTGTTGTGTTTTGAAGTCAGTCAATCGCCTCTAAGCCTTTAGAGTCTGCTTCTTCCTTTGATCTTGAGTGCTGCTGGACAACATCCAGAGCCTGCACTGGTACCAGAGACCCAAGTATCCTGCAAACCACACAGCAGATGAGTTTTCCTATTTCCAAACAGATGTACCTCTACAGAAGAATCCCTCAAATCACCTGCAAAGGAAAAGCTGATCACTACCCATCCTGAAAGACATTCAGGGTTTCAGGAGAGGCTCTGCTGAAGAGCAGCCCAGTCGGAGGGGAGGATAATGATCCCTTGTTTAACCTCTTCCCACATCCCCCTCTCACCCTGGCAGGGCCTCAGCACGAATTTCTGCCTTATTAATACCAAACCAAAGCAGGGTGGATGTATTCAGCCAACATTTTGACACAGACTCAAAGGACCAGGTCCCCTCCACTCAGATATCCCAGACACAGAAAACCTGGATAACACTGTTGCTTCAACTTGATGTGGCTCTGTACATTTTACCTGGAAGCAGATAATGGACAGATCACTCTGACTTCTAGAGCCAGATTTAGACCTATTCTTAGCTTCTTTAATAATTTATCACAGAGATTTCAGTTCACACCTTATCTCAAGCTCACGTACGTGCTCTCAGAAGTCACCCTTTTATCTTCCCTTCTGCCATAAAAAAGGACATAAGGGTGGTTTTGAAGCTGGCACCCTCACAAAGCTTACAAAAACCCTAACTTAGTGGTTTTTAAAAGAAACTAGAATTAGGGAAGTTCTCCTCCCATGTTTCAGTAGAAGTCACTTAACTTTGGCGTTGCTGCCAAGAGGATGTCTGAGAAAACCAGACTGAGCTAGGGAGAGAGGAAAATAAACAAAAATCCCCCAAAACCCCCACAAAACCCCTGCTAACCCCAAAACTGGGAAAAGAAGAATGAAGAGTTCCATTATCACAAATCAGAAGACCAGAAGTGACAGGTTCTTGTCACTGAAGGGTTCACTCACTGTGTGCCACACTCTCCAACTCTGCTCCCCTAGCAAAAGCTGTACAAGTGACACGTAGATCCAGCTCATAAAACATGAGCTGTTATCCACAGAACAGTTTTATATACACAGCAGACTCATCATAAGCAAACAAGATTTATTTCTCCTTCTGCCCTCAAATGAGGAGGAGAACAAACCTCCTGGCAGATAAATCCTGCCTAAGATCAGCTGTGCCCAAGTGATGTGCTTACAGGACTTTCCAGACCCCAAAATCTCTGTAACACCAACTCTGCCTGATGCCATTCGATGTCAAACCCACTTGGACAGGACATACTGCAGTGATTTGAGATTAAACATGTACAGTAGCTAAAGGAAAGCCTTTAAATCTGGAAAAAAAGATACAGCCATTTGCTAGGTAGGGGAACTTCACCTGCTGTTCTCCTCAGGCCACAAGCAGCACCTTCCACTGCCTCTGCAGCAGCATCTCACTGACACCAAGAACTCTCTGTACAGCTTTATCCCCTTCAGCTTTGTCCAGCTCCTCTCTAAAGCAGAAGTTGTTACTGCAGCTGCAGCACCACAGCTGGTACCAGCACTGAAATTACAGCTTGAGATCTCAGAGCTTAAGGGGAAGCAGCAAGGTCTAATTTTAAGTCCTGACTCAAAAGAAGCAGAGCAGACTTGAGACAAGCCTTCCAAAACAACTTCATACACATGCAATCCTACCAGGGTTCACTAAAATCAAGCCCACCTCCATACTCCAGAAGCTCACTGCATGTTAAGCTCCACTTGCTAAGGTCACACTATCCCTGGCAGAACTCAGGGATCAGAAGAAGGAACAGGAAAAGGCTCAGGACCAAGAGTTCCCTTAGAGGCACTGGAAATGCCTTCTGGGCTTTGAAAAGGAAAACAAACCCCTCTGATCTCACAGAGAATTATTTGACTGAGGAGTTGAACACCAGTGTTCAGAGTTACAGGCAACACTGGGCCGTGAGACATGAATTTTTATTCTGATTTCACCACAGTGATTTAAAGTCATAACATCTGCACTTAAATCAGTCTTAATGACTGCATGTGTACTAGTGCACCACTTAGAAGTCCAGACAGAACCCAAGCCCCTCCAGCACACGTCACAGAGCCCCTCGGCCTGACCAGCGATCACGCAAGCCCTGAGCTAGGGCTGACGACTTGAAACACCTCACTCGTTTTGCTTTTATCATGAATTTGATGTACCCTGTGCCCCCAGAGACCACCACACCCCACACAAAACACTCTCCATAGAATCCCAGACTGGTCTGGGTTGGGAGGGACCCCAAGGAGCACAGAGCTCCAACCCCCTGCCACAGGCAGGGACACCAACCTCCAGGCCTGGAGATACACAACCCTGCCCAGGGCCCCAGCCAACCTGGCCTTGAACACTCCCAGACACGGGGCACCCACCCCCTCTCTGGGCAGCCCCTTCCAGCCCCTCACCACTCTCTCTGCAAAGAACTTCCCCCTAAGATCTCCTCTAACCCTTCCCTCCTCCAGCTTTAGTGCACAGGGAGCACACTAACCGGAATCAGCCAGAAAGCCATGCTGACATCCAGCTGGTATCAGACATCACTGTTAACTGCTCTTCTGACCTCACTTCTGGCCACACTGACACCTCTGTGGTGAGAGGCACACTCTCTCCCGGACACACCTGTAACTTCTCCCAAGTTCAGCTGTTCCACTGGCCTCTTTCCCCAGCCCCCAGATCAACCAGCACAGGTGTCTCAGCAGAAGACTAAGAAGTTACAGAGCATCCACTCTGAACCCAGCCACGCTTGCCTCCACCACAGGCATCCCCAGCTATCAGGAGCCACGACAGTACACACCAAAGCCCTGACTTCAAGCCAATACCGTCCTGAGCTCCTCACATCCTGTGCAGGAGCTCGCGGCTTGTGTGTCAAAGCCAGAGGAAGAAGCCCCCGGCCGCGGGTCGCACGGCCTCCCTCCCAACCCCGGGCTCTCTGACCCCGCTCGGGACGGGGGAAGGAGACGGCACTGGGGGGGAAGGAAGGAAGGAGACGGCGCAGCTGCTTGCCCACCACCCGCGGCCAGACGCGGCTGGGCCCTGCGCTCAGGCCGCTGCTCCGGCCCGGCCGCTCCCGGGGAGCTGCACCCCCTTCCTCCTCCCGGCCCCGGTACCCACCGGCGGCGAAGTGGAGCGGCGTGGACTTGCGGCCCGCCATGTCCTTGGCGTTGACGTTGCCCGCGTCCACCAGGCGCTTGACGCGCGTCACGTCCCCATTGCGGCAGGCCTCCAGCAGCTCGCGGAAGGCGCCGCTCGCCGCGCCCGGGCCCGACGCCTCGGGGCTCTCGGCCGCCGGGCTGGACGCGACCGACGACGACGCGGACGAAGAAGAGGACGAGGAGGAAGCTCCGGAGCTGCCGCCGGAACCCGTCGGAGGCGGGCCCGGGGCTGCGGGCCCCGCGCCCTCCGCGCACTCCGGGGCCGGGGGCCGCTCGGCGTCGGCGGGCGCTTCGCCTTCGGGGCCGGCCAGGCTGCGGCGCTGCGCGGCGGGGGCCAGGTCGGCCGGCGGCAGGCTGAGGCTGGGGCTGCGCGGCGGGGAGGCGGCGGCTGGCGGCGGCGAGGCCGGCCCGGGCGGCGGGTGGTGATGGTGGTGGTGCTGGGAGCGACGCGGCGGCGCCGCCATCTTCGCCCTCCTACCTCCCCCCGCCGGCCCCCTCCCGGGCCCGTCACTGCGGCAACGGCAGCGGCTCCGCCCACGCTTCCGCCCGCGGCGGGCCAATCACAAGGCGCGGCGCCCGGACGTGACGGCAGCGGGGCGGGGCGGGAGGAGGCGCGGCCTTGCCGGGATCCGCCCCGCGGCGGGGGGAGAGGCTCGTGTCTGCCCCCTGGCGGTCGCCGCTTGTCGCCGGGCCGAGAGGAGCCGAACGGAGCCGAGAGGAGCCGAACGGAGCCGAATGGAGATGAAGGGAGCCGAGAGGAGCCGAACGGAGCCGAATGGAGATGAAGGGAGCCAAGCCGAGCCGAAGCGAACGGAGCCGAAGCGAACGGAGCCCAGCCGAGCTGTACCGAGCCCTGCCGAGCCGAGCCGAGGGGAACCGAACTGAGCCGAGCCTGCCATACTGAGCTGAGCCGAGCCGAGCCAGGCCGAGCCGAGCCCTGCTGAGCTGAGCCAAGGCGAGAGGAGACAGATGGAGCTGAGCCGAGCGGGGCTGAACCAGGCTGAGCCAGGCTGAGCTGTACCGAGCCGAGCTGAGCCATACCAAGCCCTGCTGAACTGAGCTGGGCTGAACCAGGCTGTGCCAAACCAACCTGAGCTGAGCCAAGCCGAACGGAGCCAGGCTGAGCTGAACGGAGACAGGCTGAGCTGTACTGAGCCAAGCCGAGCTGAGCTGAGACGTACAAAGCTGAGCTGAACCAGGCCGTGCCAAACCAACCTGGGCTGAGCCAAGCCGAACAGAGCCAGGCCGAGCTGTACCGAGCCGAGCTGAGCCATACCAAGCCCTGCTGAACTGAGCTGAGCTGAACCAAGCTGTGCCAAACCAACCTGAGCTGAGCCAGGCCAAGCTGTATCAAGTCAAGCCGAGCCATACCAAGCCCTGCTGAACTGAGCCGGGCTGAGCTGAGCCAAACCAAGCCACGCAGAGCCGAACTGAGCCAAGCAGAGCCTTACTGAGCCCTGCAAAAACTGAGCTGAGCCAAACCAAGCCAAACCCACCCAAGCTGTACCACGCCGTCCTGTGCTGAGCCAAAACCAAGTGAGCCCTGCGCTGATCCCAACCAAGCCATGCCGAGCCGAGCCAAGCTGAACCCAAGCAAGCCATACCCTGTCCAGCCAAGCCCTGCCTGGGTGCAGGTCCTGCCCGGGCCCTGCATGCCCACCACGGCTGCTGGAGCCCGCTATGCAGGTGTGCAGGGGTGAAGCAGGAAGGTGAGGGTGGCAGGGAAGGCCCCAGCATCATCCCAGGCCAGCCCACACAGCGGATACTGGGGTTCCAGCCAGGCTTCGAAGGGGCTGGAGCTCGCTGCTGGCTTCCCACTGCCCGCCTTTCACAGGGCAGCCAGTGAATAAACCACAGTCCTTTGCCCCTCTCTGTATTTCCCATAATCCCAGGCAAGGCAACTGTTCTGAGGTGTGCTGGTGTGAAAGGACTGGTTCTACTGCCTGAGAAAAAATCAAGTTACATAAGCAATGTTTGTAAACTTTTGGGGATTCATGGTGGACATGGGCCATGAGCCAGTGTTGTGTGCTGGCAGCCCAGCCAGCCCCCCGTGTCCTGGGCTGCGTCCCCAGCAGCGGGACCCACAGGGCTGGGAAAGGGGGATTCTGACCTTCTGCTCTGTGACAGACACCCCCCAGCAGCGCTGCCTCCAGTTCAGGAGTCCCCAGGACAAGGAGGATACGGAGCTGTGGGATGATGTGAGGACTGGAGCCCCTCTGCTCTGGAGCCAGGCTGGGAGAGCTGGGCTGGCTCAGCCTGGAGAAGAGAAGGCTGCTGCTGGGGAGAGCTTCTTGTGGCCTTTCAATACATAAAGGGCACTTACAAGAAAGATGGAGGGTGTTTTCACCAGGGCCTGTAGTAACAGGACAAGGGATGGTGTTTGTAAACTGAGAGAGGGTGGGTTTAGATGGGACTCTTAAGAAGAAATTATTTACACTGGGGGTGAGAAAGCCCTGGCACTGGGTGTCCAGAGAGGCTGTGGGAGCCCCTGGATCCCTGGCAGGGCTCAAGGACAGGTTGGATGGGGCATGGAGCACCCTGGGCTGGTAGGGGGTGTCCCTGACCATGGCAGGGGGTTGGAACAAGATGGGCTTTGAGGTCACTTTCAGCCCAAACCAGTCTGGGATTCTGTGAGAGCTGTGCATGGGAAGAAAGAAGGGATTAGGATTCAGTCTGAGGCTTGTCTATGCCCAAGTGCAGCCTGGCCCTGGGCTTCACAGTGTGTGATGCCAAGCGGTTCTGGGGATGCACCTCCTCTTCAGACCCCCTCCTTTGGGTGGGGGTCCCTATCCCATCACAGCCCCCAGTTACCCCAAGCCTCCAACTCCCTGCCCCACACGTACAAGAGCATTGCTCCCCTCCAGAGAGATAAGGCAAGCAGCAGCACTGTCCACCCCAACCCTTACCTGTCCCCTGCCCAAAACATGCCCAGGATCCCTTCACATGCTGCCATCACCATTTACATACAGCTTGGGGCAGATCCATATCACCCCTGCAGAAACAGTGGGCAAGAGAGCGTGAGGAATGCAGCTCTGGGCAAAATTCCTACTTAAGCTCAAGGAGGAACATGGGGAGAGAGGTTGAAAGCTGTGAGTCAGCCCAGTGCCCAGCAAACCAGCTCTTGCTGAAGTGGGAATCTGTGGTTTTTAACACCTGGACTGATGTGGAAGGCAGGCAAGCTGTCTCCCAAGGGGATGCCAGCCTCCCTCTGTGACCACACCAGAGCCCATGAGCTCTGCAGGGGCTCATGGCACCCCCCACATCCAGCTTGACGTAGAGCTGAATTTGGGTTGGCATCCCATCATGAGTGGCTGATTACATCCACACCTCTTGTCCCACTAAACCCCGAATCCAGCTCTAAAAACACCCTAGGTAACTCCATGTCTTTTCCCTGACCCAGGAGGAAGGTGCTTTAGATAGACATCTTGTTAATGATGCAGCTGCAGTGAAGCAGAGGCACCTCAGGTTTCAGCTGAATAATGAAACCCCAGCAATAAGACTTTCCAGGGCCACAATTTCAAATTAAGAACTCCAAATGCAGCCCTGCCATAGAATGGATTCCAACGAAATGGGATTAATTTATTTCCTTTTTTAATCTTTTCCAAACAAAATGCTTTATAGCACCCCTGGCAGTTTTACAGCCACCTGCCTCTCAGCCCTGGCTGGGACAGCTAGGAGAGGGGCTTGGGGGGGTAACAAGGGGTTGGGAAGGGGGGGGGTGTTCTGAATATTTTTAAGCTCCAACAAATAGGAAATGGCTTGAAAATCAGTGTGGTACTCATGTTTAATGGACTTCTAGTATCCTGATGAGTAAATCAAGAGGAAGTAAGGAAGTGCTGTTTAGAGAACCTCATCTCCTCTGCCCAAGCAGATGGGAAGCCATCAGTAAAACCCACATTTTCTGAGGAAATCTTTCCCTTTCCACTCACAATCAACAGCTTTGACCACAGTGAACGTGTGGAAGAAGCCAAGAGACACCAAACCTGGCTGCTGGAGGTTACAGGATGGAAAGTAAGGGATGTGGGAAAGCACCAGAGCTTTCCTCCTCAGATGAGGAGCACCGGGGACATCTTTGTGCCAGCACGCTGCTCACCATGGGTTTCTTTCTGGCTTAGCTCCATTCACTAGCTAAAGGGGCTCACTGAAGTTTAGTGCTGTGTGGCTCTGCTCCTGCTACTCACCCCCATGGGGAGGCAATCAGCCCCTGCTGATTTGCTGATTTGGTGATGGGGGTTTTGACAGGCAAAGCTTGCCCTGTGTGGGCCAGCTCCTCCCCGGCTGCCCTTGTGTGCTGTCAGAAAGACATGTTTAACACAAGATGTGACCTCTACTAGTAGGAAAATGGGAGATAAGCACTTCCCTCCCTGGTATTTTTCGGCTGGCTGAGTCAAGCAGCTGCTGGGAGCATCCCCAGAGGAGTGGTTCATCCAGTTTTCCTGTGGGAAGCAAGAGGACAGCGTGGAGCAGCAGCCTTTGGGGTTACACTTGCTGCAGATCGTGGAGCAACTGGGAGCCTGCTTTGGCTTCGGAGGGGATCTGCAGTGCCCATGGGTGTCACAGGGTGGGCAGTCCCCAGTAACGGAATCACAGCAACACAGACTCACAGGGCTGGGAAGGGCCCTCCAGAGCCCAGGGGGTCCAACCCCCTGCCAAAGCAGGGTCCCTGGGACAGGTCAGGGCTGGAATCTCTCCAGACAAGGAGACTCCACACCCCCTGGGCAGCCTGTCCCAGGGCTCCCTCACCCTCACCAGGAAGAAGTTCTTCCCCACATTGGGGCGGAACTTCCCGGGCTCCAAATACAACAGCTCTGGCTGGCACTCCGCGGCAGCAAGCCCGGGGCAGGGCGAGACCTCCTGGCCGGTGGCTCCTACTGCACACCGGGGGCACAGGGAAGCTGCGGCCCCGCCGCTCACCCCGCGGTCTGGCAGCGCTGCCGGGCCTCCGCCCCGGCGTGGCACCGCTCTCCGGGCAGGGCCGGACCGGAGGGGGCAGGGGGCCTCGTCCCTTCCTCCCCCGGTGCCGGGCGGGCGGGGGTTCCCGAGCAGGCCGGGGCCCGCCGTCCAGCCGCAGGGGCCGGCTCTGCCCGGCGCGGGGGCGGCGCTGGCGGGGGCCGGGCCGTGTCGGCGTCCCGCCCCTGCCGGGGCGGTGGCGGCGGCAGTTAACGAGCGGGGCGGCGCGGCGGGGCTGGCAGTGCCGGCGCGGAGCCGTGGGGAGCCCCGATCCCGCCGCGACGGTACCGGCAGAGGCGGCCGCGCCCATGGCGAGCAGCAGCAGCGGCGGCGGCGGCAGGTAGGGAGAGGCGGGGCCGGGCGGGAGGCCCGCTCCCCCGGCCATGGCGCAGACGGAGCCCCCTAAGGCGGCGCGGCTGTGGCGCGCCGCCGCCCTGCGCGCACCGAAGCTGCGGGGCGGCCTCGGCGAGCCAGACCCCGAACCGCAGCCGGATGCGGGGCCGCCGGGGGGGCCGCCGCCGCTGCCGGCAGCAGCAGCAGCAGCCGCCGCCGCCGCTGCTTCTCCTCGCCGCCCGCTCCCGGCCGCGGCCGCCTTGGGGGAGCTGGAATCGCTGAACCTGAGCGGGCGGGGGCTGGAGGAGCTGCCCGAAGAGGTGGGCGCCGCCCTGAGCGGGCTGCGGGTGCTGAACCTGCGGCGTAACCGTCTGGGCCGCCTGCCCGCCGCCGCCCTGCGCCACCTGAGCCGCCTGGCCGAGCTCGACCTCAGCCACAACCGGCTGCGGAGCCTGGGGGACGGCGGGGCGCTGGCGGGGCTGCGCGGCCTGCGCAAGCTGAGCCTCAGCCACAACGAGCTGGGCGCCGAGGGCCCGGGCCTGCCCGCCCGCCTGGTCGAGCTGGGCCACCTGGAAGAGCTCGACCTCAGCTTTAACCGGCTGCGCCGCCTGCCCGAGGGCCTGGGCCGCCTCAGGCACCTCCGCGCCCTCGACGTGGACCACAACCTGCTGACCGCCTTCCCCGCCCCGTTGCTGGAGCTGGCGGCCCTGGAAGAGCTCGACTGCTCCGGTAACCGGCACCTCGGGGCCCTGCCCGAGGGCATCGCCGCCCTCCGCCGCCTCAAGATCCTCTGGCTGAGCGGCACCGGGCTGGCGGCGCTGCCCGAGGGCCTCTGCCAGCTGAGTGCCTTGGAGAGCCTCATGCTGGACAGCAACCGGCTGCGGGCCCTGCCCTCTGGCTTCGGCAGCCTGCAGAGGCTCAAGATGCTGAACCTCTCCTCCAACCTGCTGGTGGAGTTCCCTGCTGCCATCCTGGCGCTGCCCAGTTTGGAGGAGCTCTACCTGAGCCGCAACCAGCTCACCCTGCTGCCCCCTCGCCTCTGCCAGCTTGCCCAGCTCCGTACCCTCTGGCTGGACAACAACTGCATCCGCTACCTGCCCGACTCCATCGTGCTCCTCCACAGCCTGGAGGAGCTGGTCCTGCAAGGCAACCAGATTGCCATCCTGCCTGACGGCTTCGGGCAGCTGTCCCGCGTCACCCTGTGGAAGATCAAAGACAACCCCCTCATCCAGCCCCCCTATGAGGTGTGCATGAAAGGCATCCCCTACATCGCTGCCTACCAACAGGAGCTGGCCCACTCCCAGCCTGCCGTCAAGCCCCGCCTCAAGCTGGTCCTCACGGGTCTGAAGGATGCGGGAAAGACCCTGCTGAGACAATGCCTCATGGAGGACGATGGGCAGGGGGAGGACGTGGGGAGTCTGGAGGCAGGGAGCAACCAGCCCCGAGGGTGCTCTGGGCAGCAGCAGGACACTGGGAGAGTGCCAGTTGGGTGTTGCCCCTTCCCAGAGACTCAGCGTGCTTCCTCAGCGCGTGTACCCACCACGCAGCAGCCGGATCATCTCCCGGTTGAGTTGCAGGACATCCCTTCTCCTGTGCCCTCTCATCGAGTGAAAGGGGAAACGCCATGCCCGGCACCCTCGCTGCCACCGAATGCCCCACGAGTACCATCAGGACTGTCAGGAGGCAGCAAGGGCATCGAGGTGACGGACTGGACAGCGGATGCGGAGAGGGGCCTGACATTCATTGTGTACGAGCTGGCGGGGGACCCGAGCTACGATGTGATCCAGTCTTTCTTCCTCTCCCCGGGAGCCCTGTATGTGCTGGTGGTGAATTTGAGTGCCTACGTCCCTCAGCACTTCTACCCCTCTGTGGGCTATTTCCTGCACTGGCTCGGTTCCAAGGTGCCCCATGCTGTGGTGTGCATGGTGGGAACCCATGCTGACCTCTGTGCGGAGCGGGAGTTGGAAGAGAAGTGTCTGGACATCCATCACCAGATCGCTCAGCAGGAGAAGAGGGATGCTGAGGGACTCCAGAGCTTAGTCCAGCAGGTGGACGAGGCTCTGGGACAGGACTTTGACCTGCGCTGCTCCAGCCCTCACGCTGCCTTTTACGGGGTCTCAGACAAGAACCTGCGGCGAAAGAAAGCCCAGTTCCAGTACCTTCTCAACCACCGCCCACAGATCCTCTCTCCAGTGCTGCCTTTCAGCTGCCAGGACCGTGTCCAGGTGCGTCGCCTGCGGGACAAGCTCCTCTCAGTGGCTGAGCACAGGGACATCTTCCCAAACCTGCACCGGGTGTTGCCCAAATCCTGGCAGGTGCTGGAGGAGCTGCACTTCCAGCCCCAAGCTCAGCAACTGTGGCTTAGCTGGTGGGACTCTGCTCGGTTGGGCTTGCAGGCAGGGCTGACGGAGGATCGGCTCCAGAGCGCCCTGTCCTACCTGCACGAGAGTGGGAAGCTGCTTTACTTTGAGGAGCACCTCACCTTGAGGGAATACGTGTTCCACAACCTGCCACGGCTCATTGACATCCTCAACATCTTCTGCCAGCGGGATGCCACCGTGCTGCTCCAGAAACTGCTCAGCGACACCCACATCGACGAGCTGAGGGCCACTCAGCTCCATCATTACGTGGAGGGCTTCTTGCTGCACGGCCTCCTCCCCGCCCACGTTACCCGCCTCCTCCTTAAACCCCACATCCAGAGCCGGGAGGATCTGCAGCTCATCCTGGAGCTTCTGGAGAAGATGGGGCTCTGTTACTGTGTCAACAAACCCAAGTGCAAGCCCTTGAACGGCGCGGCCGCTTGGTACAAGTTCCCCTGCTACGTGAAGAACGAGGTGCCCCACGCCGAGGCGTGGATCAACAGCGCCAACCTGAGCGGCCAGTCCTTCGTGGTGGAGCAGCTGCAGATCGAGTACAGCTTCCCATTCATCTTCCCACCCGGCTTGTTTGCCCGCTACAGCGTCCAGATTAACAGCCACGTGGTTCAGAGGTCAGATGGCAAATACCAGATCTATGCCTACCGGGGAAAGGTGCCCGTGGTGGTGAGTTACCGGCCTGCCAGGGGAGCTCTGCAGCCAGATACTCTGTCTATTGCTAGTCATGCCTCCCTACCAAATATCTGGACAGCTTGGCAAGCTATCACCCCTTTAGTGGAAGAACTGAATGTCCTGCTCCAGGAGTGGCCGGGCCTGTACTACACTGTGCACGTCCTCTGTTCAAAGTGCCTTAAAAGAGGGTCACCTAACCCACACACTTTTCCAGGTAAGGCACAAGCCCACCTTGTTTTTGGCCTCTTCTGGAGCTCTGTCCCTCCTGAAGGGAGTTTCATGTTGTTAAGTCTTAGCTCTGTATTATTTTTATTTTTTTACTCTCCTCTGTTCTAACTCCCCTGGTGATTTGAGTCATGAGAGAAAATATTAGGGTAGCTCCAAGGAGACAGGCTTAAAATAACCCTATTCTGAGACATGGAGGGTGTTACATCCCCCTTTGTCGGTGCTTTTTGGGGTTTGGCCCTGGGCATCCATGGTGCCATTGTTGGAAAGGCCCTGACCTGTCCTTCTCCTTGTTCTGATTCCTCCAAAAGGCACTGCGGGGTTTTTCCCACCCCCATCCCAATTCCCTTTGCCCTGTGGCTCCTCCATCCTTGGTGCTGCTTGCAAATGCAGATAGAGACACCCAAAAACCTGCAGGTGTCCAGTCCTCCCTCCTCTTCCACCGTCCATCCCCAAAACCTGGGCTGTGCTGCAGCTCCTGCCTGCAGGGAAGCAGACAATGGGTGGTTGGTCTCCGTAGCCCCGTACAAACAGCCCTGTCTGGAGCAGGAAGCCTTCCTCCCCAGCCACAGAGGGTTACTCCTCCTCCTTTGTTTAAGCCACCTAGAAGCCATCCCCAGACTGCGTGTTTCAGAGCTATTCTTGAGAGCAATCGTTATCCTTCCCCTCTTTCCCCTTCATCTAAGGAGAGAAGCGTCATCTCCTGCCTCTGGTATGTGACTGGTTGTGGGGCTTTTTAAAGCTGCCTCCTCTGAAGTTGGGGTTTTATCAGTGCTGGTTTCCAGCAGCATCTGGTTTACTCTGTGTATGTGCAGGTCCCGTGTGCTCCCTGCTCCGCTGCGGTTGCTCTGGGGGCTCTGGGGGACATGGGAAAGGTGTTTTAGGCTGTAAATCTGTGTGAAAGCAAAATGTGCTCTGACTGCAGAGCAGTGCCTGTTTTACGTGTGCCCTCACCCCCCTTCTCCCCCCCCCCCCATGTTGGGAGTGTGACAGAGCATTCTTCATTTACTGAACCTGTGAGCGAACCGGGGTGGGATGTGAGTTAAGGCAACCTGGTGGTGCTGGGTTAGTTCACAGCCAAATGTGAATCATAGAATCCCAGACTGGTCTGGGTTGGGAGGGACCCCAGGGAGCACAGAGCTCCAACCCCCTGCCACAGGCAGGGACACCAACCTCCAGGCCTGGAGCTACACAAGGTTGCCCAGGGCCCCAGCCAACCTGGCCTTGAACACCCCCAGACACGGGGCACCCACCCCCTCTCTGGGCAGCCCCTTCCAGCCCCTCACCACTCTCTCTGCACAGAACTTCCCCCTAAGATCTCCTCTAACCCTTCCCTCCTCCAGCTTCACCCCATCCCCCTTGTCCTGCCAGTCTCTGCCCTTGAACAAGCTGATTCCTCTCCTGTTCCTCTGCTCCCTTCAGGGATGGGAAGGCTGCACTGAGGTCCCCCCACAGCCTTCTCTTCTCCAGGCTGAACCAGCCCAGCTCCCTCAGCCTCTCTCCGTAGGGGAGCTGCTCCAGCCCTCTGAACATCTCCGTGGCTCCTCTGCCCCCTCTCCAACAGCCTCACATCTCTCTTGCCCTGGGGGCCCCAGCTCTGGACACAGGACTCCAGCTGGGGCCTGACAGGGCAGAGCAGAGAGGGACAATCCCCTCCCTGTCCCTGCTGCCACCCCTCTGCTGATGGAACTCAGGATCCCATTGCCCTTCCGAGCTGCAGGAGCCACTACTGGCTCATATTTTGGTGGGGGTGTTTTGGTTGTGGTTTTCTGTTTGATTGGGGTTTGATTTGGTTTTCATTTAGTTTTGGGCTTGTTTTTTCCTCTGGATGTTGTAAATAAGGCAGTGCTCTTTGCTCCTCAGCCCGCATCCTGGCTCTGCTGACAGCATCTCCCTCTAACCCTGCTGGCTTATGTAAGAGCCCAGGGAGTGAGCCTGTGTGGGGTGGGAGCTACATGCTGGGTCTTGCTACTGACTCGGTGCTTGGAGCAACGTGATCTCCTTTCCAAAAGAACCCAAAGACTAAAAAAACCCCCACAGAACCTCTGAAAAAACCCAAACCCAACAAACCAACCAAAGAAACCCCACCAAAATCAGCCCAGACAGCGGACTCTAAGTGTAGGTGTGCTGGGTGGCTGGTGTGTAACTCAGATCTGCAGTCAGGAAGCTGCTTTTTATAACCCAGGAGCACTTTGTGGCTGAGCCTTCTTCCTTCCCTGCTGAGGAGATGATGCTTTAGAAGTGAAATGGGAAGAGGAGACAGGCTGTCTGCGGATGATTGATAACTTTGCTGGCTGGTGACAGTGGGTCTGGAAGCGTTAAGGGGGGCACTGCACCCCAAGGGCCTTTTCCTTTGTGTTTTGCTGTGCCCTAGCTGTTTCCTTAGGGGTGGGAAGGGTTTGCTTCCCCCAGGAGCCAGCTTGGGTGTGCTGGGAAGGGGAGACACAGTAAGTGGTGCATTCTTGGGCACAGGAGGAGCAGGGGGTTGTGTGCCAGCCTCCAGATGCCACCTGGGTGATGCTGCTTGTGGAAAGGGGGTTTCCAAAACTCTCCAGGGGACAAGCTGGACCTGGCTGCCAGGAGTCAGGATCCCCAGTGGCCCTGCTTGGGGCAGGGGGTCTCTGTCTTAACGCAAACCCTACGTGAGCCTATCTAGGGGAAGAGCATGCCAAGGAGAACGATGTGTTTCAGAGGCAGGGCTGATCTTGGGGAGTACTGAAGAGTGATTAAAGGCTGCAGTTAATTGAGAAACCTCCTTGTCTCCTTGGATGATGCTTCAGTCTCACCCAGCTATGGCCTGGATCGCATGGAAAAGGTGAAGCATCGTTTGGCTCAGGTGGGCTGTATCTATCCATATCTGCTCCAGGAGTAACAGGCTCCTGTGGAGCCCCTAAATGACAGCTGTGAAGCTGAAGACCTTTTTTCTTTGTTTCCCCTCCTGATTTTGCTGATCAGAGGGCGAGAGTGTTTAAAGGTGTGGTGCTCAGTGCAAGGGAATCATGGTTGGCATCACAGGAGCTGAGCCTCACGCTGAGGAAATGCAGAGTGAGGGAGGTGTCTGTCTCTTCTCAAGGTCTTCAGAGGAAATCCCTGGTGAGCACAGCACTGCTGATACTTAAATAGGGCCGTGGTCTTTTTGGGATTGCACTGAAGAACAGCTCTGCAGCCTGTTGACCTTAATAAGGGAAATATTTCTGTGGAGACACTGCCAGATTTCTGCTCAGAAATGGAAGTGCAGTCTGGTTACGTGCCTGGTTGTGCAATCCGGGTCGTCAGCCCTGAAATCGCTGGAATCCCCTTCAAAGAGGGGACTTGCTGATGAATTGAGGATTAATCCTTGCTTTTCCTTCCCTTTCCCTCCCCACACAGTACTGTGTCCAGAGCTGGGGCCCCCAGTGCAAGAGAGATGTGGGGCTGTTGGAGAGGGGGCAGAGGAGCCACAGAGATGCTCAGAGGGCTGGAGCAGCTCCCCTACAGAGAGAGGCTGAGGGAGCTGGGCTGGTTCAGCCTGGAGAAGAGAAGGCTGTGGGGGGACCTCATTGCAGCCTTCCCATCCCTGAAGGGAGCAGAGGAACAGGAGGGGAATCAGCTTGTTCAAGGGCAGAGACTGGCAGGACAAGGGGGATGGAGTGAAGCTGGAGGAGGGAAGGGTTAGAGGAGATTTTAGGAGGAAGTTCTTTGCAGAGAGAGTGGTGAGGGGCTGGAAGGGGCTGCCCAGAGAGGGGGTGGGTGCCCCGTGTCTGTGGGTGTTGAAGGCCAGGTTGGCTGGGGCCCTGGGCAACCTTGTGTAGCTCCAGGCCTGGAGGTTGGTGTTGCTGGCTGTGGCAGGGGGTTGGAGCTCTGTGCTCCTTGGGGTCCCTCCCAACCCAGACCAGTCTGGGATTCAGTGATTCTGTGTGAGCACACTCCATGGCTTTCATGGATATTGCACTTAAATCCTCTCAGCAAAGCTAGCGTGCACACAAGTGGTTAATAAGAATTGAGATTCTGGATTCAGTCTGCTGAGGATTTATTGCAAACAGGGAATAAAAGTGATGCAAAATGCCTCCACAGGGCCCTTTTAAGGAAGTTTTCATGTTTGAACTGGGTTTTGTAGCTGGGTGAAGCAGTAACTGAGTTGGCATCTGAGCTGGAATCTCAGTGTGCTTGGAGGCTGCAGTCATCCTCTCAGCTGCTAAGTGTGGTGTGCTGAATTATTTAGTATATTTTCTTCAACATTTGCAGTATATATAAATAAAAATCACCCTGGTGGGCTAAGGCAGGAGTATCCCTGCTCTGAGGGACCAAGGAGAAGCCCCTTGGACTGAGGGGAAGCCCCTGGATCAAGAGGAAGCCCCTGGACTGAAACGTTTTAGGTTGTTCAGGTGTCTTGGGATTGGGGGTTGGAGGTGCTTTGCCACCTGTCTGGTACCAGACACTTGGGCTTTGTTTGCTCAACTCCATCTGGGTTTTCCAAGCCTTCACATGCACCTGCTGCCTGCTTGGCTGCTGTCCCCTCTTGCCCTGTGCTGTGCTGGTCTGGGCCATCCTGGGCTCTTCCAGGCTGGGGTCTGCACAAGGTGTCCTGAGGTGTGGTCAGTTTGAGGTCTGGGGGGAGGGGGTCCAGTGATTTTCTTTTATTCCTGCCTGGGAAGGCATCTGTATGACCCCAGGGGCTTTGTCCCTTGCAGAGAACATGGGGAAATGCTGTCCCAAGCAAGACAAGATGAGCTGGGTCTTCACAGATAAAAAATGTGACAACAGACAGAGAGGCACAGGCAAAGGTACCACATGTGAGCCTCACAGCCCTCTCCAGAAGACCACTGCAAAGCTCTCCAGGAGCCTTGAGAGCTGCTGGAGGACTGGAGAGAGGTCTGCTGGGGAGAGGAAGTGCCCATCTACCTGCCTGGCTGCCCCTTTCCTAAGGTGTCAGAGCAGGGAGGAGGTGATGAGCCTCTTCACTGCCCATCTTCACGTGGAAGGGGAGCAGAAGCAAAGACTATGTGCTGGTCACCTTCATGGCTGGAGATGGAGGTGTCAGAGTTCCCCTGTGAGACTCTGTGTGGTGGCCAGAGCAGAGCTAAATCTAGGCCACCTTATGCGTGTGATTCCAAGTGAATCACCCTCCCCATCCTGCGTTGGAGTCAGAAACAAGCCTCTACTCCCTTGGTGGCTGGATGGAGGCAGGAGAGGGAGAGGTGGAGGATCCCATGGTGTGTCACGCTGTAAAGTCCCTTCTGTGCCCAGAAGGGAGCGAGTGGGACTGGTTCGGTCAGGAGGGCTCAGAAATTGCTCCAAAATCTGAGCTGCTGCTCAATGAGAGGCTAATGCCAGGTATCTGATTGTTCTCTGTAATTAAATCGTGAGTGGCTGGGATATTTTCACAGGCAGTGGCAGTTGAACACCTGCCTGGTGCAGAGCCCAGTCAGCAGCCTCTCACTCTCCCCATCTGAGGGTGGAGTCTCTTCCAAAGCCTGACTTTGGAAGCAGATGCTGCAGCAGTTTCGGGGATGCTGTCACGCTCTCCTGAAGGTTGTGGCTTCAGCAGAGTGGTGTGATGTAATCAGAGACAGAAGGGTAAGGCTTGAGCACAGTGGGATGATCTGGGGGGCAGGAGGAAGCTGGGTGAGGTGCTGTGGTTCAGGAGAACAGCAGTCACTGACCTTAGGGAAGCATTAGCACTGGATGTTGAGCTTCCCAACAAGAGCTGATCTTGGGGCTGCTGAAGTGACAGCCCTGAGAGCTGTGACTTGTTCTGTGTATCACCAAATCCCAGGCTGTATGAGTTGGGAAGGGACCTTCAGAGGCCATCTGGTCCCACCCTGCAGTGAGCAGGGACATCTTCACTAGAGCAGGTTGCTCAGAGCCCCATCCAGCCTGACCCTGAATGTCTCCAGGGATGGGGCCTCCACCACCTCTCTGGGCACCCTGGGCCAGTGTCTCACCACCCTCAGAGGGAAGAGCTTCTTCCTAATGCCCAACCTAAATCTCCCCATTTCCAGATCAAACCCACCCCACCTCGTCCCATCACTCCATGCCCTCAGGAACAGTTCTTCCCAGCTTCCTACAGACACCTTTCAGGGACTGGAAGGGGCTATAAGGTCCCCCTGGAGCCTTCTCTTCCCCAGGCTGAACCAGCCCAGCTCTCCCAGCCTGGCTTCACAGGAGAGCTGCTCCAGCCCTTGGGTCAGAGAGAGTGGTGAGGGGCTGGAAGGGGCTGCCCAGAGAGGGGGTGGGTGCCCCGTCCCTGGGGGTGTTCAAGGCCAGGTTGGCTGGGGCCCTGGGCAACCTTGTGTAGCTCCAGGCCTGGAGGTTGGTGTCCCTGCCTGTGTCAGGGGGTTGGAGCTCTGTGCTCCTTGGGGTCCTTTCCAACCCAGACCAGTCTGGGATTCCCTGGCGAGCTCAGCATGAGCCGTGTGACAGCTGTTTGTTGAGGTAGTCGCTTCTCTGGGCAAGTTCATTAGACATGGTGCTCTGTAAGGATCAGATGCAACCGTGAAGGTGAGTAACCCCTGGAGCACAACGAAGTTGCAGCTCAAATCCTGTTCAGACCTGCCCTGTCCTGCCACACACACACAAGGAGGTGATACTTGAATCCTCTGGGAAGGAGCTATGTTGTTGCTGATCCAGACTGTGCTGGGGAGATGGAGGCTGCTGCTGGGCCAAGTGCCTCTCTATAAGGCCCCTTATGAAAGCAATACCAGGACATCTTCCCCTTCACCCAGTTTAGGGTGACACTTGGGAAGCGTCCAGTTTAGCTGAACATTTTTATTTATGTTACATGAGAGGAAACACAGAGCTTTCAGACTGTTCTGGGAGGTGTCCCTCCTCCTTCTCGTTGTGCACATCACTTTCTGTAGAGTTTTTTGGCTTTCCTTGTGACAGCATCACAGGAGGAAACATCCTGGGGTGCATCCAGCCCAGCACCACCAGCTGGGCCGGGGAGGGGATTGTCCTCACCTCCAGTTCTGGGGGCAGGTTTGGGGCACAGAGCTGCTGGAGAGTGCCCAGAGGAGGCAGTGAGGATGGGGAAGGTCTGGAGGGGAAGGCTCCCCAGGAGAGGCTGAAGGCCCTGGGGTTGCCCAGCCTGGAGAAGAGGAGGCTGAGGGGAGACCTCACCCCGGTCTGTGGCTTCCTGCCGAGGGCAGCGAAGGGGCAGCGCCGATCTCTCTCCTCTCTCTGGGGCCCAGGGCTGGAACCCGAGGGGACGGCGTGAAGCTGCCAGGGGAGGGTCAGGCTGGGTGTCAGGAAGAGGTTCTGTGCTGAGAGGGGGGTCGGGCGCTGGCACAGGCTCCCCAGGGAAGGGGTCCCAGCCCCGAGCTGGGCTGAGGGCAAGAAGCGTCTGGCCGCTGCGCTCAGTGCCCTGCGCTGCCTGGGCTGGGCTGTGTGGAGCCAGGAGTGGGACTGATGGGCCTGAGGGGGCCCTCCCAGCTCAGGGGGTTCTGGGGTTCTGTGACTGATCTGTGCACAGTAACTCTGGTGTCTCTGTGGTGAACTCCTGGAGCATGTTCTTTGCATTTGGAGGTGGTGTTTCCTTCTCCAGGAATGTCCCTTGGACATACCCTGCCCTGCAGCAGGGTCGGGTTATGACAAGCTTCCTAAAAAATCTCAATTAGCCCTGGTTTCCACAGCACCAAAATCTCCAGGGTTTGGCTTGAGGCAGAGGTGCATGATCTCATTTTCTTGCCCTGTATCTAACTCCTGTTCCTGCCACGTGAAACCCCACAGCAGCACACTACTGGAGCACCTCTGTCAGATGCAGGATGTGGGTATGGATGGCAAGCAGTACTATCAGAAATACTGCATTTTCATTCCTCTCATTAAAGATCTCAGGCCAATCAAGAATGAATCACCCAAAAATGGGGCTGGGTGCAGTGATCCCATCTGTCATCATCTCATAGTGACCCTGCTGATAGTTGTATTTGGATCTTTGCACCCTCCCTCTGTATTTATGTTGTGTGTTACCCTCTAGTGCACGTGTCCTCTACCTGCCCAGCTATCTGTCCAACTGGTGGCCTTTGGACCTTGCAGGGTTACACCTCAGCAGCTAGTCAGGTGTGACTGTGTATATTGTGAGGTGTGAGAGGTTCAAGGGATTTATGTCCCATCTGTTTGGGTTTTTCCCTCAAAAAGGGCTGAGCAGCTGGGCCTTTGTCCGTATGGGAGCAAAGGGAACTTGGAGCAGCTACCTAAGTGAGGTGTCTCCTTCCTTTTGTAACTCCTCATCCTCTTCTCTCTGTGAAGGGGGGAGTGGTGATGTTCCTTAGTGTGGGGATTTGGTCATGACAGGACCCAGAGGAGCCCAGAGCAGAAGGGATGGTAGGGAGGCATGCTTTGGGAGCTCTGCATTGCAGAAGGCACCTGGCCAATCCCAGACTCACCAGGGGTTGCCCAAGGGCATGAGGAATTGCAAATCCAGACAAACTGGTGTCAGACTGAGCAACAGCTGTGTGCTGCCAAGCTTTGGCTCCATGGGGAGCTGCCCTGAGCCCAGACTGGTTTTAAAGAGCACTGGAGGTCCAAGGGTACAGCTGCTGGCTTGGCTTGTGCTGCCTTAACGTGGGCTTTGAGACAGTTAGCCCCCTGCCACCTTTTGAGTGGCTTCGTCTTACACCACCACATCGCTGGGCAGCCCGATGAGGAGCAAGTGGTGAGAGCTGGAATGTTCAAAGCAGTTCCCAGGTCATCTTTTGGGTGGGTTGGCTTTTCTGGGGAAGCCTCTGCTGGGCTGCACCTTCAGGAAGCCAACATGCTGTGTCCAGGGAGCAAACAGACCTCCCAGGATGCTGGGACATCACAGGATCACAGAATGTTTGGAGCTGGAAGAGACCTTGAAAACTCATCCAGTCCCACCCCCTGCCAGAGCAGGATCACCCAGACTAAATCCCACAGGGACACAGCCAGGAGGGTTTGAATGTCTCCAGAGAAGGAGACTCCCCAGCCTCTCTGGGCAGCCTGGCCCAGGGCTCCCTCACCCTCACAGGGAAAAAGTTCCTCCTTATGTTCCCATGGAACCTCCTCTGCTCCAGCTGCACCCGCTGCCCCTGGTCCTGTGGCTGCCACCCCTGAGCAGAGCCTGGCTCCAGCCTCCTGACTCTCACCCTTCACATACTGATAGACAGTGATGGGGTCACCCCCCAGGCTCCTCCACATCCCAGGTGGGGAGAGAGGCACAGGCTGGGAGAGCAGGAGATGGAGGGTTTGCCATGTGTTTTCTCTCCTGCTCTGTGTGGTGCTGCTTCCCCCCATCCTGCTGCAGAGCTACTGGATGAGCTGAAGCAGAGGGCGCCTGATGGCAGGGCTCCAAACCAGGGAGCACAGCGAGCTCCAGGCCTACTTCCACGCATTGCATAACCAGGCGAGTTCCCAGCTCCCAGTGGGTTCCTCCCCATCTTCCTTTTGAACAGGCTCCCTCTTTGAGAGAGATCTTGATGCTCTTATTGCAGATAATGATATGAACAATCTTCATGTCCAAATGCTTATCAAAGCAGCTAAATTTAGGAAAGCCATGGAGAAAGAGCTTCTCCTTCCTGGAATCTGACATAACAGCTTCTTGGTCACTGTTATTTTTACCATGGAGCATCTTAAGTCTTAGTTGAGCACAAAGTCATGGATACAGTGCCAAAGACACTTGTTTCTGTGAAGTGAGGTGGTCATGCTGCAGCTCTGGGGCTCTGAGGGCATCTTGCTCAGGCTGAGCTCCTGCCAGTGCTGGGTTGTGGCTGTGCTGCTCGGTAGAAGGTCTGTGGATCTCCTCACCACACTTTGGGGCTGAGGGACCTGTGAAATGGTAGCAGCGAGCCCTTCGCTCTGATAGCCAAATATCAGATAGCTCTGATAGCCAATAACTCTTTCAGGGTCTTGGAGGGGGGAGTGATGGCAGGGGAGATGGGTGTTAACAGGCCCCATCCAAATTCTAGGAGGACCAGTGTAGCGGAGATGGTATCTCACCGGCACCAAAGTAGAGACAGCTGTATGTGCAGTGGGAATTCATGTGGGGACCAGTCATACTTCTGGTTTCACTGGTGTCTTGTACACAGACTTCCTTTAGCTGTAAGTACCCTGTTACCAACCAGGACTGAGCCACACAGGACCTTGCTGTCCTCCTTGGAGTGAGGGGCCCAGAACTAGACACAGCACTCAGGGTGAGGCCTCACCAAGGCCAAGTCCATCTCCTCTCACCACATCCTGTTCACCTCTGTGGTTTGGGTTTTTTTTTAGGTTGTGTTAATCAGAATCTGTACGAGTCACTAACTTGAGCCTGGTCTTGCCTTGTGGGGCCAATTTTCTTAACATGACCTTCACTGCAGGCACTCAAAAATGAGCATCTGTGTATGTATGTAATGCACTAGACTCTGTTTTGCTGTAGAACAAAGATGGGACTTATTTCAAAGGAGGACAAGGAACAAGTTAAAAATAACCCAGGCGGCTTCAAAAGCCCGGTGCCAGCTTTCTCTAACAAAAGATGACAGAGAATGGTATTTTATTTTCCTTTCCGATCCCAAAGGAAGGTTCCCAAACTTCTCTTTCATCCAAAAAAGTCTTTGTTTTGGCTCAGCCTTTGAGGCACAAACATGCTGCTTGGGAAATGATGCACATGAGACTCAGCTCCTGAGCATTTATTCTAGCATCTTACCCCAGGAAGGCTCCAAGCTGACCGCAGCAGCCACTTGCTGAGCTGAATTATTTAGGGAAGCAAACATGGGTTAAAATCCTGCCTAAAATCCAGGAGGGATCACTTGGAAGTCTGCAGGGCCTGCACACACATGGTCCCCTGAGAAATGGCACCCTTCTCCTTGTTAAAGCTGGCATGGAATGTCACCAGTGCTTGGTCACAGGCTTCTGCTTCCTCAGCGTGAGCAGGACCCCCTACCCAAAACCCCCAGCAGTGCAGGTCGGGGTACATGGATCTGAGGGATCTGTAGGGAGGATAAAGCACATGGGAGCTTCATTCCCCTCCCACACTGCCACAGAGCTGGGCAGAAGGACTGGAGAGGCCCGCAGCTCAGGGCAAGGCCTGCAGCTCAGGGCAAGGCCCGCAGCTCCAGAGCAAGGCCCGCAGCTCCAGGGCAAGGCCTGCATCATCTACCCTGTCACCTGCTGAACGTTTCTGCACAGCTCTCCTCCCCAAATTGAGAAAGAAAAGAATTCTTGCTCAGCAGACCTCCAGGAGGTTGCAGCAATGGCATCTCTTAGAATACCTGGGATGGAAGAGACCCTTTAGATCATCGAGTCCAACCACAGCCTCACCCTGCCCAGCCCACCTCTAGATCATGTCTGGAAGGACTTCATCCACAACCTTTCAAATCCCTCCAGGGATGGGGACTCCACCACCTCCCTGGGCAGCCTGTTCCAATGACTGACAGCCCTTTCAGTACAGAAATGCTTCCTGATCTCGAACCTAAATTTTCCCTGGGGCAATTTGAAGCCATTAAAATTCCCTGTGTCCCAACTGTCTGCCTTCACTCCCATCTAAACGTGACAGCGGGCATGGGACCTTCACAAACGAGGCAGAGGACAGCTGAAGCAGGGCATTTGAAAGCCACACAGAGCCAGCTCTAACACAGGAGCCCACCTCAAATAAATCCCCACCCAACAATAAAGAAGTCCAAAGGTTTGAATTACATGTTCACGCCACCAAGAGCTCCAGCAGCCATGATTCCAGCTGGGTATTTTAGAGCCTAGGATGAGGCTGCACTTTGAGTGCTGGGTCCAGTTCTGGGCACCTCACTTCAAGAAGGACCTGGAGGTCCTGGAGTGTGTCCAGAGAAGGGCAACCAGGCTGGGGAAGGGGCTGGAGGGCAAATCCTCTGAGGAGCAGCTGAGGGAGCTGGGGGTGTTGAGCCTGGAGAAGAGGAGGCTGAGGGGAGACCTTCTCCCCACCTCCCCTGCCCTGCCAGGAGGGTGCAGAGAGGTGGGCGATGGTCTCTTCAGCCAGGGGACAGGAGATGGGACGAGGGGGAATGGGCTCAAGCTGCCCCAGGGCAGGGTCAGCTCAGCTGGGAGGGAAAAGTTCTTCCCTGGCAGAGTTGTGGGGCTGTGGCACAGGCTGCCCAGGGAGGGGGCTGAGTCCCCAGCCCTGGGTGTGTTTAACAGCCGGGGAGATGAGGTACTGAGAGATCTGGGTCAGCACAGGACAGGGACGGTTGGACTCCATGGGCTTAAAGGGCTTTTCCAACCTGGTGGGCCTGGGATCCTGAGTGAATTTCTCACCAGAGCTCCAGTTTGTTGTGATACAACAAACTCTTGCTGTGTGGCACACCCATGGCCAGTCTCCAGGTCACGAAACACCCCCAGCTCCCAAGCCTTTGGGTCACACAGGCTTTGAACATCACTCTCCTCCTCTGGGATACACTGAGTGTGCCCAGCTCCATCAGAGCTTTGGGACCAGGACCTGCCCATGAAGTTGTGTCTCTGCTGCAGAGGCACTTTGGCCTCTTGCTCTGTGCTGCTTTATCCCTGTTGCATAATACAGTGTGATGTGGATAATCCCATCATTGTTACAAAAGGATTTAAAACTCCTTTTTAATCAGAAATCATTTTTAATAAAGCTTTGCCTTGCTTGGAGGACCCTTCTCTTAGCTTGCAGGAGTTGGAAGGGGGAGCCAGGTCCTGGAGAAGGGCTGCAGGTGCCTCTTGCTCTGCTGAAGTCCGGGGCTTTGAGATTCATTTCCACAAGCACTGAGTGTACAAGATCCTTATGTGTGCAAACAGGCTTAGCCAGCAGGTCTGTGCTTTGCTGGATTCTTCCCCTCCCAGAGTGAACATTTGCTGGGATGGAGGGAAGAAAAGGCTGCCTTAGTCCAGCCTGGCTGGTGTTCCCCCTTCAAACTCCTCTGGCCACACTGGTGGCCTTCCAGGGCCTCCTGCATCTCAGACCAAACTCTAGTCCTGGACAGAGCACAGCAGAGGAGGTGATGCTCTTTGCTTCTAATGGTGTTTTGTGGGAATTGGTGATTGATCTTCCTTGTTTGGTTGCTGCTGTGTTGTTGTATTGTGGGAAGCATGCTGTCAAAAACAGCACTGATCTGAGTAGCTCTGAAAGATGCTGTCTTCTCCTCCTGCTTTCCTGGCAAGAGCCATGTCTTGAGCTCAGAGCAAGCCTGGTTGAGGCCTGAACTCCAGCCCTGAACAGCCTTTGAGAGCAGAGATCCTGCCTGTTCCTGCTTTTCTACTGTCAGTTGTCCTCAATCTTGGGGTCTGACTATGTCCTTTTGGATCAGTGCAAGTAAATGCCTTGGAAGATTGAAGGTGATTTCTTCCCAAGAGAGATCCCTCCAAGGGGATCTATCTGCATTGGGCATGTCCAGAGAAGAGCCAGCCAGCTTGCAGTCCAGGTGAGACTGTGAAACACCTGCAGGAGAGGGAACCAGGGCTGCTCTACAGGTACAGTAGGTACCTCGGAGTTCTCCACCTGGAAGAAAGCTGGAAGTAGTGGAGGTTGGCAGCACAAGTTATGGGGCCAGAAATGAGCCAAGCTCTGTCCTGGAGTCCCGTGGTGGAGCAGGCAGCTCCTGGGAAGGTGCAGGGAAGGTAAAAGAGATGATGGAGTAGTGAAATGTTCTCCTGGCAGTGCTCTGGTCTCCCTGGATAGCTGCTGAGCTCTTCCCAGCCCCAGGGCTCCTTCCTCATTCGGTAGCAACCATGACTGCTGCAGAAGCAGTTTATAAACAGCAAATCCTGATGCTGCAGTTTATTTTTGGGCACTGAGAACCCCAGAGCAGATGGCATTTAGCAGGCAGAAGGAGTTAAGGAGCGAAGGGATTGTTTCAGAGCTTGCATGACTCGCCGGCTTGGAAGGCGTTCCGGTGGCCCAATAAAGACTGGTAGGAGTTGGCTTCAGCAGAGGTAGTAAAACACCCTGTGAAATCCATAAATAAGCAGTTTCCCATGGGGAAAAGGTGTTTGTAAGCAGAATTCACTCACTGGCTTGGGATACAGCTCTTAGCTATCACCTAGGGTCTGCTAGGGACCCTGCTTTGGCAGGAGCTTGGACCTGATGATCTCTCGAGGTCCCTTCCAGCCCCCACGAGTCTGTGATGCTGTGTGATTCCGTTCAGATCCCAGGGAACCAGAGTGGTCGGAAGGGAATGGTGATGTGGTTGGAAGTGCTGAGGGATCACTGAAAAAGGAGGAATTAAAAAGAAAAATGATGTAAAAACATTAGTTCTCATCCCCACTATAAAAGGGGACAAGTAGGAGAAGGTTCTGTAAAGCTCTTGATTGTACAAGGACAGACAGAGCTTTGTTCTTGACCATTGAGCGGTGCAGAGCCAGCAGCTCTCTCAGACCTCAGACAGCTATTTTGGTAATAACAGAGGTACTTTAAACCAAACCAACGGGGATGTTTGGACACAGAAATCAATTCTCTTCCTCTCTTGGCATAGGGAAACTCAGGCTCTGAGTGGAGTGCTGCTTGGGCACTGCTGTGTGCACCACCGGCCGTGCTTCTGTAGGAGACACCAGCTCTACCCATGAGACCGAGAGTTGGCCACTAATCTCTTGATTTCAGCCAGGTAGCTTCACCTAAATCTACATCACACTCTGTCTCATGAGAAGGCTGACTGAGCAGGAGCCAGCAGTGTGCCCGGGTGGCCAAGAAGGCCAAGGGCATCCTGGCTTGTGTCAGAGCCAGCGTGGCCAGCAGGTCTGGGGAGGGGATTGTGCCCCTGGGCTGGGCACTGGGGAGGCTGCACCTCGAGTGCTGGGTCCAGTTCTGGGCCCCTGACTCCAAGAAGGACCTGGAGGTGCTGGAGCGTGTCCAGAGAAGGGCAACCAGGCTGGGGAAGGGGCTGGAGGGCAAATCCTGTGAGGAGCAGCTGAGGGAGCTGGGGGTGTTGAGCCTGGAGAAGAGGAGGCTGAGGGGAGACCTTCTCCCCACCTCCACTGGCCTGCCAGGAGGGTGCAGAGAGGTGGGCGATGGTCTCTTCAGCCAGGGGACAGGAGATGGGACAAGGGGGAATGGGCTCAAGCTGCCCCAGGGCAGGGTCAGCTCAGCTGGGAGGGAAAAGTTCTTCCCTGGCAGAGTTGTGTTGTCCTGGGTAAGCACAGGACAGGGACGGTTGGACTCCATGGGCTTAAAGGGCTTTTGCACCCTGGTGGGTCTGTGACAGGGGTGTGACAGCTTTGGCATCACTGGTGGGACAGGTGGGCTCGTGGCCGGTGGGAATTGCAGCCGTTCGTCCTGACTGCGGTGTGGAGCGGTGGGGTGGGTGCTCAGAGGGGGGAGCAGACAGCTTGGGGCTGGCTCCAGCTCTCTGCCCAGTAGAGCCAGAAGGCTCTCACAGCAGATACAGCTGAAAGAGGTGAAATTAAAAATACTCAGAAGGTAGATGCTGGGCTTGAGTGCTCAGTGACAGGCCTGTTTCTATTCTGGGATGAGGCTAATTCGTGCTGAGCTCATTACACCGTGACTCTCCCTTAAAATGCCTTGACAGTCAATTTGGTTGGAACTAATAAGGTCCTAAAATGTTAATGAAGCAAATCAATTTTTCATGGCTTTGTACAGCAGTCATCTGAAGTGCTGCCTTGCAGCCTGACAACCCAAGGAGCTTTTCAGATAGGAGAAGGGCAGCAAAACACTCAGCGGTTTGGAAGATGCTTTGTTTTCTATCTCAGGTTTCCTCCAGTGCTCCCCCTTATTTTCCTGACCCTTTACACTGTGGTCATTTCCCTTTGGTCACCTCCTTGTGGAGGTGGCTTGCTCACACATTTCCCAAGGAGAAGAAGGATGGAATACCCAGTGGAAGAGGCAGCAATGAAGCTGGAAAAAGGAGGCTACTCACGCTCAATCATAGAATCCCAGACTGGTCTGGGTTGGGAGGGACCCCAAGGAGCACAGAGCTCCAACCCCCTGCCACAGGCAGGGACACCAACCTCCAGGCCTGGAGCTACACAAGGTTGCCCAGGGCCCATCCAACCTGGCCTTCAACACCTCCAGGGACGGGGCACCCACCCCCTCTCTGGGCAGCCCCTTCCAGCCCCTCACCACTCTCTCTGCAAAGAACTTCCCCCTGAGATCTCCTCTAACCCTTCCCTCCTCCAGCTTCACTCCACCCCCCTTGTCCTGCCAGGCTCTGCCCTTGAACAAGCTGATTCCCCTCCTGTTCCTCTGCTCCCTTCAGGGATGGGAAGGCTGCAATGAGATCCCCTCACAGCCTTCTCTTCTCCAGGCTGAACCAGCTCAGCTCTCTCAGCCTCTCTTCAAGGAGAACTGTGGAGCTCTGACCTTCTGGAGAAGGTTTCTTGCGTGACATGCAGGCTCTGCCGTGAGGAGGGTATTAATAATTCATAGCAATACAGATCAGAGCTCCCTGTGCACAGTGCTGGAGAAGAAGCTCATCCATCACATGCAGCAGTGTTTGTAGGAAGCAGGTCATTCCTTTCATCCAGAGTGGTGAAGATGAGATTTAAGTGGCACAGAGTAGAGGCAGGCTTGGTGTGAGACAGCATCTCCTTCCCCCTCCTACTGCCAAGGCTCCTGATTCCTCATCTGCTGCAGTCTCCATGTGTGAGGGTGTTCCCCAAGATTGGAGAGGAGGGGGAAATCTCTGCACGAGGCTCCTCAGCCCATACTGAGCTGCGATAGGTTTGGTTTGATTGTCTGAGTTGTCAAGCTGGTGAAGCTCAAACCAGCCAGCAGCCAGGCAGAGAGGCTGTACTTTCTCCAGCCCCCCTTGAATGAAGGGGGTAGGACTTTTAAACTGGAAGAGGGCAGGGTTGGATTAGACATTGGGAAGGAATTCTTTACTCTGAGGGTGGGGAGGCCCTGGCACAGGGTGCCCAGAGAGGCTGTGGCAGCCCCTGGGTCCCTGGCAGCGCTCAAGGCTGAATTGGATGGGGCTTTGGGCACCCTGGGCTGGGGAGGGGGGGTGTCCCTGCCCATGGCAGGGGCCTGGAACTAGATGGGCTTTGAGGTCCCTTCCAACCCAAACCTGTCTGTGATTCTATGACTGTGTGCCACACTGAGGGGTGTCCTGGGACCGGGACCTCTCTGGTGAGCAGTGCTTTCTGACAGCTGCTGGAAACCCGAATGGATTAAAGCTGAGGAGGGAAGTGTTAGAGGAGATATCAGAAGGAAGTTCTTTGCAGAGAGAGTGATGAGGGGCTGGAAGGGGCTGCCCAGAGAGGGGGTGGGTGCCCCGCCCCTGGGGGTGTTCAAGGCCAGGTTGGCTGGGGCCCTGGGCAACCTTGTGTAGCTCCAGGCCTGGAGGTTGGTGTCCCTGTCTGTGGCAGGGGTTGGAGCTCTGTGCTCCTTGGGGTCCCTTCCAACCCAGAGCATTGTATGGGATGGCTGCAATGAGGTCCCCCCACAGCCTTCTCTTCTCCAGGCTGAACCAGCCCAGCTCCCTCAGCCTCTCTCCGTAGGGGAGCTGCTCCAGCCCTCTGAGCATCTCTGTGGCTCCTCTGCCCTCTCTCCACCAGCCCCACATCTCTCTTTTGCACTGGGGGCCCCAGCTCTGGACACAGGACTCCAGCTGGGGCCTCCTGAGGGCAGAGCAGAGAGGGACAATCCCCTCCCTGTCCCTGCTGCCACCCCTCTGCTGATGGAGCCCAGGATCCCATCGCCCTTCCCAGCTGCAGGAGCCACTGCTGGCTCATGGGAAGTGTCTCACCCACCAGAACCCCCAGGTCCTGCTCAGCAGGGCTGCTCCCCAGGAGCTCTTCTCCCAGTCTCTATCTATGTCTGGGATTCCTCCATGTGTTCTGGCAGCTCTGGGAGACAGGAGATGATTAGATGGGCTGGAGCAGAGCCTCCCACCCTGCTGCTCAGTGCAGCTGTGGCAGCAGGAGCTGTGGGAAGGCAAAGGCTCTGGGTGGGGAGGATTTATCCTCCCTGCGTGCAAGCCCTGCGCTCTTGTCAGGCAGCCAAGCAGACTCAGAGCTGGACTTGTCTGGCTGCCAGCGTGGAGTAACCCAACGCTCCTGCAAGGATCTGCCTTGCCTTGCTGTCAGCCTCCCTCCTCACTCCAATTTGTCAGGGCTGCCTGGGGTTTCACGGGTGTTTCCTACAGGCGGGTGAACCATGTTTCACAGCACCCATGGGGCTGCTTGCTGGCACGCACCCAGAGAGGCACCCCACCCCTGTTCTCCATACATCATGGGCAGAAGGACTAATGTACCTGACTGTGCTTGGCCAGCAGTTGTACAATGACACTCTGCTGTGCTCCTGGGCACGTACAGCAGTGGAAATCACAGAATCACAGACTCACAGGGGTTGGAAGGGACCTCCAGAGCCCATGGGGTCCAAGCCCCTGCCAGAGCAGGGTCCCTAGGACAGGTCAGGGCTGGAATCTCTCCAGACAAGGAGACTCCACACCCCCTGGGCAGCCTGTCCCAGGTCTCCCTCACCCTCACCGGGAAGAAGTTCTTCCCCACATTGGGGCGGAACTTCCTGGGCTCCAGCTTGAGGTCATCGGCCCTTGTCCTGTCCCCACAGACCCTGAGAAGAGGCTGCCCATGTCCCCCTGTGTGCCACCCTTCAGCTATTGATCCCCATTGATCAGATCCCCTCTCAGGCTGCTTCTCTCCAGGCTGAACAGCCCCAGCTCACTCAGCCTTTCCTCGCAGGGGAGATGCTCCAGGCCCTTCATCCCCTTCGCAGCCTCCGCTGGACTCTCTCCAGGAGACCCCTGGCTGTTTTGTCCCAGGGAGCCCAGACCTGGACACAACACTCCAGGTGGGGCCTGACCAGGGCAGAGCAGAGGGGGAGGATCCCCTCCTTTGACCTGCTGGCCACGTTTCTTCTGATGTCCCCCAGGATCCCATTGGCTTTTTTGGCCCCCGGGACACACCGCTGGCTCATGGCCACCCTGTCACCCACCAGGACCCCCAGGTCCTTCTCTGCAGAGCTGCTTTCCAACAGGTCACCCCCAGTCAATGTCTTCCTCGTGCTCTGGGTGCCATACACAGTTGAGCTCTGTCCAGCACAAGTGGTTATCCTTGTGGCCCCAGCACAGGGGCACCAAGGTGATGGAGGGAGTGGAACCCCTTCCTTGTGAGGAGATGCTGAGGGAGCTGGGCCTCTTTAGCCTGGAGAAGAGGAGCCTGAGGGGTGACCCCATCACTGTCTATCAGTATGTGAAGGGAGAGAGTCAGGAGGCTGGAGCCAGGCTCTGCTCAGGGGTGGCAGTGACAGGACCAGGGGCAGCGGGTGCAGCTGGAGCAGAGGAGGTTCCATGGGAACATAAGGAGGAACTTTTTCCCTGTGAGGGTGAGGGAGCCCTGGGCCAGGCTGCCCAGAGAGGCTGGGGAGTCTCCTTCTCTGGAGACATTCAAACCCTCCTGGATGTGTCCCTGTGGGATTTAGTCTGGGTGATCCTGCTCTGGCAGGGGGTGGGACTGGATTGTCTCCAGAGGTCCCTTCCAACTCCTGACGCTCTGTGATGCTGTGATCCTGTGAATAATCTTAGGGATGATGACTTACCTCTAGGGTTTGTTCTTCAGAAACTCAGCTGCCTGAGCCTTCAGCTCTGAGACAGAGCAGCTGGAGTGTCAGTTAAAACCTCAGTGATTTCCCTGGAAGTCGACATTAAACCAAGGGCACGTCGAGAGGAGGACGTGCTTCATGGGTCATGCACACGCTGTCACAGGGCAGCCTCTCAGAGGGGCCAGGCAGAACTGGGCTTTCCAGTAAAATCAGTGACATGCTTGTGAAGGAATGTGCAGTCAAAATACCCACTGGCCAGTCCGTACATGGGGATGGAGCAAGTTCTGCAGACACAGCTGCTCCAGCCACGTTTAAACTCACAGTGAAACCAAGCAAGTGCCACCGCGTGCCAGGCACTTCATTTGATCTCCTCCTTCCCACCTTCCTGCAGCCCTGGAGGCTTTTTATTCCTAATCTCCTGCAGTTTGAATAACTTCTGAATATAGGTGTGAAGTTTCTGAAGCCTCCAAGAGATGGGGAGCTGCATCCAAGTGGTGTTGGCATCCAAGTAGTCATTTAGCAGGGATGTCAAGTGTGATTTAGGAAGTTATGGCTGGTTCAGCACTGTGATGAGCTTGTGCTGCAAAGATGAGCAGTTTGCAAGGACCAGGGGAGGAGAACACTGTGGTGGGATGGTAGTGGGACATTCTTTAACTGGGAGGAATAGGAAGGATGGGCAGGTGACCTTCTGTCCAGCTGGAATGTGGTGGATCCCGTAGAGCAGCTGTGAGATGAGTCTTCTGGGGAGCAGCGTGTATGTCAGGGGGAATGGGATGTGCCGGGGGGGCTGGAGAAGGTGTGGATGGAGCTGGGGACAGGTCAAGGTGAGCTTTATCCCAAAGGCAACCTAGAGGGAAAGGTAAGACCATAAAGACCAGGAGAGCTGGGGGAAGAGCTTCAGGAAGCAGGGTTTGCCTGCCCATCAGGCTTCTGTTTTAGCCTGGGGCAATCTCCTCTGCTTGGGAACTCTCCATCTCAGGCTTCCCGAAGCGGGGAGGTGGAACTGGGAATGAAGGTGTGGACAGACAGGCCGGTGGTGCTGCGCTCCTGGTTCCAGATCAAATGGATCTTAGATCCATATAATGATACCCTGGGTTTGTGACTCACCTTCCCAAGGCTCCCAGGAGGAGCCAACCTTGGACTGGGAACCTCGGAATCGCCAGGACACAGAGCTTGAGGGATATGATGCTGCTTTTGGGCGGTGTGTGACAGGTCCCCTAATTGAGGACGCTGCCCTGCAGAGGTCCCACTTGGAATTGCAAATGGCATCACGATGCTCCTGGTTCAGGAGACATGGCTGCGTGGCTTGAAAAGCTGCTCTGCTGCTTCCAGGCTGGGCATGGGTGTGAGAGGAGGCCAGATCTTCAAACCATGGGGGCACACTGGAGTTGCTGGACACAGAGGTGGGGTACATCTGAAGGGGACCTCTGTGTGTGTGTTCCCTGCTGAGCCTCCCCTCTGCTGTCGTGATAGCAGGCAATGTGTCCTTGTGTTGGGAACACCAAGGGGGTTTAGATGTGCTTTGCCCTGGAAGTGAGAAGGGAAACGGGTGAGGAGAGGAGAAGGGAGATGGGGCGAGGAGGAGAGGGAAATGGGGAGAGAAGAAAGGAAACAATGTGAGGAGAGGAGAAGGGAAACAGGCTGCCCAGGGCAGGGTCAGCTCAACTGGGAGGGAAAAGTTCTTCCCTGGCAGAGTTGTGGGGCTGTGGCACAGGCTGCCCAGGGAGGGGGCTGAGTCCCCAGCCCTGGGTGTGTTTAACAGCTGGGGAGATGAGGTACTGAGAGATCTGGGTCAGCACAGGACAGGGACGGTTGGACTCCATGGGATTAAAGGGCTTTTCCAACCTGGTGAGGCTGGGATTCCATGATTCTGTTCTGGCAGCTCAAAGCAGCACACTATGCTGTGCTTGGCCAGCCATGGCAGAGGAGATGGGTCCCTCCAGCTCCTGGGTAGCTCCAGCTCAGAAATCACAGTACTGGACAGCCACAGCTGCTCAGGGATGGAACAGGAGGTGACATACAGATTCAGAAAAGGCTGATCACACTTGTCTGTGGTGATTTGACGTCCTCCCTAGAGTTTCTTAGGGGAGAAATACCAAAGTGATGCTAAAATCATGCCTGTGGCACTGCTTTCCAACCATCTATCCGGTTCATGCCAAAGAAGGTGGTCATGGCAGGATTCTTGTGGCATAGAATCATAGAATCCCACACTGGTGTGGGTTGGGAGGGACCCCAAGGAGCACAGAGCTCCAACCCCCTGCCACAGGCAGGGACACCAACCTCCAGGCCTGGAGCTACACAAGGCTGCCCAGGGCCCCAGCCAACCTGGCCTTCAACACCTCCAGGGACGGGGCACCCACCCCCTCTCTGGGCAGCCCCTTCCAGCCCCTGCAAACTCTCTCTGCAAACAACTTCCCCCTAAGATCTCCTCTAACCCTTCCCTCCTCCAGCTTCACTCCATCCCCCTTGTCCTGCCAGTCTCTGCCCTTGAACAAGCTGATTCCCCTCCTGTTCCTCTGCTCCCTTCAGGGATGGGAAGGCTGCAATGAGCCTTCTCTTCTCCAGGCTGAACCAGCCCAGCTCCCTCAGCCTCTCTCCATAGGGGAGCTGCTCCAGCCCTCTGAGCATCTCCGTGGCTGCTCTGCCCCCTCTCCAACAGCCCCACATCTCTCTTGCACTGGGGGCCCCAGCTCTGGACACAGGACTCCAGCTGGGGCCTCACAGGGCAGAGCAGAGAGGGACAATCCCCTCCCTGTCCCTGCTGCCACCCCTCTGCTGATGGAGCCCAGGATCCCATCACCCTTCTGAGCTGCAGGAGGCACTGCTGGCTCATGTTAAGTTTGTCATCTACCAGAACCCCCAAGTCCTTCTCAGCAGGGCTGCTCTCCAGGAGCTCTTCTCCCAGTCTGTATCTGTGTCTGGGATTCTTCTGGCCCAAGTGTAGCACCTGACACTTGGCAGTGTTGAACCTCACTAGGTTCACCTGGTCCCACCTTTCCAGCCTGTCAAGATCCCTCTGGATGGCTTCCTTTCCTTCTAGGATGTTTACCACACCACTCAGCTTCTGATGCTTCAGGTCAGCTGCTTCCATTTCATGGAGATTGAAGATAAATTGCTGCATCCCATCTGCCCCAAAGCCTAATTAAAACACTCCATCTCATTAAGGCTCCATCTAGACGCTACGAATCCCCCAGGAGCTCTCAAGCCTGTGTGCAGGGATTCAGAGCAGAGTCAGGAAAGATGGCATGTTACATTTGGGTGGAGCAGCACATCTCCAAGCTGTGATGGGCAGGACATTCACCATGGTTACAGGGATGAGTCCTGCTTGGGTCCAGGACCAGGAAGCCCTCATACAGTACTCACTTGCATTAGTCATGGACCTTTATTTGGCATGGGATGGCATATTAAAGGCAACAATTGTGGAAAAAAACCCTGTTTTGCTAATTGTTAAACATTTTCCTCCTTTGCTTCTTCACAGGAGAACTGCTGAGTCAGCCCAGACCAGAGGGACTGACGGAGATCATCTGTCCCAAGAACGGCAGCGAGCGAGTGAATGTTGCCTTGGTTTATCCCCCAACTCCTACTGTGATCAGCCCCTGTTCCAAGTGAGAGCTGAAAGCAGCACCCCCCCCTGTTCCCTTGTCAGCAGAACCCCAAAAGCCTACCTGAAATGTGTTTTACCTGGAAGGAAGAAAGAAAGGAAAGGGGAAGGAAAAGGGAAGGAAGGAAAGGGGGAAGGAAGGGGGGCAAAGGGGGAAAGGAAAAGCAAGGGGGAGGGAAGGAAGGGGAAAGGGAAGGGGAAGGGAGGAGCGAGCCCCTCTCAAAGGACAGGAGGCACAGTCAAGCAGGTTGAGGTGTTTCCTGAGCTGTGTGGTGGCTCAGAAGAAATGCACAGCAGGCAGGCCAGGCCAGGAGGTCACACAATAGGGGTTAGGTTTGGGTAGAGCGGGACTTCAGGAGGTCTCTGTCTACCTCCTGCTCCAAGCAGGGCCACCTTCAGCTGGGTCAGGTTGTTTGGGACTCTGTATAGACAGGGGTTGATGACTGCCAAGGATGAAGGTGCCACCACCTCTCTGCATTCTAGAGTTGGGCTGTTCTCCTGGGGCAGAACTGCTTTTTTCTTTCTGGGTCTCCTTTATTACCACTTGGCTTTCATTGCCATGAAGATACACTGCTGGCTTGTGTTCAAGGTGCTCCCCACCAGATGCCAAGCCAGCCAGTCCCCAGGCTGTGGTGTGCATGGGGTTGTTCTGTTCTGGAGGTAGGGCTACACATTCATCCTTATCACAGCACTGTCACAGGTCCTATCCTCCAACTTGGTGAGGTTCCTCCACACAGCAACCCTGTCTCCCTGCTCAGCACAGCATGTTTCTAACCCGAGGCTGCAGTTTTTACTGTGCTGTGCTGTCAGGCTGTGCCTGTGCACTTGTCCTACTGTCCTCCTGCCCTCCTGTCCTCCTGTCTCATGTCCAGAGAAGGGCAGCCAGGCTGGGGAAGGGGCTGGAGGGCAAATCCTCTGAGGAGCAGCTGAGGGAGCTGGGGGTGTTGAGCTTGGAGGAGAGGAGGCTGAGGGGAGACCTTCTCCCCACCTCCACTGGCCTGCCAGGAGGGTGCAGAGAGGTGGGCGATGGTCTCTTCAGCCAGGGGACAGGAGATGGGACGAGGGGGAATGGGCTCAAGCTGCCCCAGGGCAGGGTCAGCTCAGCTGGGAGGGAAAGTTCGTCCCTGGCAGAGTTGTGGGGCTGTGGCACAGGCTGCCCAGGGAGGGGGCTGAGTCCCCAGCCCTGGGTGTGTTTAACAGCCGGGGAGATGAGGTCCTGAGAGATCTGGGTCAGCACAGGACAGGGACAGTTGGACTCCCTGGGCTTAAAGGGCTTTTCCAACCTGGTGGGTCTGGGATTCTGAGATTCTGCAGTGTATGACAACCGTGTCCCAGTTTCACAGTCACTCTGCTGGCAGCAGAGCTGGTGCTCTCAAAAAGGCCAGTGTTACTTTTAAAGACCTCACCCTCCTTATTTAGAAGCCAAGAGACAACTCTGTGTCCTACCTAGGTCATTCCCCACAAGCTCTAGGAGCCCCGCTGCTCACGCTACATGACTCTCTTTCTCCTTTCCTCCTCCAGATAAACCGTCAGTGCTGGTGCCAAAGGTTTTCCACCAGGCAGAACACAGCTGATGCTCTGCAGTGCTCCCATCTCTCCGGTTCTGGAGTTGCATGCTGACTGGGAATCGATGGGATTTTGGACTCTGGAACGCTGTGGGGTGAGGGCAGCTCCCAGGCTGGGGGGGAACCTCGTGGCTGGAGTGGATGCAGTCATCTGGAGGTTGGGGACAACAACGAGGCATGAAGCTAAAATGATGGCTGTGGATGGCAGGGCTGCTGGCCAGAGGGGAAGAAGCACTGGGGATAGGTTTCTGTGGACCCATTGATCGTGTGTTGAAAACCCATTTGGATCTCATGATGAATGTAAAAATGTTCTTGGTACCATTTAATTCAGACCTGCTTGAAGGAGAGTCTCTTGACATGAGCTGGAGCGGGATTCCCTGGATTTGTTCCTGGACAAGTGAGTTTTGGGGCAGTTGGCCAAGGCTTTGAGGGGGAGGGGGGTGATGCTGTGAACGTTGCTCTGCTGCTAAAGAGTTGGCTGTGTCCCACGCAGCAGGTTCGGGCTGTGGCTGGCAGAGTGAGAGGAGGAGCAGGCTGGGATACGGTTCCTGCCTAGTGTGTTCACATGTGGAGCAGTAAAGCTGTGGTGTAATCATGGAGGGATGGAGGACAGGCAGTCAGTGTGCCCCCAGGCACCCACCCTGTCTTCCTTTATCCCAACAGCCCATGGGCTGGCACATCTGGATGCTCTGGAGTTGCTGTGGTGGGTACTCTCTCTGCATTGTGGCCACTCAAAGAGGAGAGACCTAGGGTTTGGTCTTCCTCCTCCTCCTCAAGCCACCCAGGTGTCTTTGTGTGAGATGTAGTGAAGCAGTGGGCTGTATTGTGCTGGCCCTGCTCCCCTTGGGGTGGCTCTGGCAGCCCTGCTTCATGGGCAGCTGTCCTCCCCCCTGGGCCAGCTGCAAGCAAGAGCAGGCTGAGCGCTGTTTTCTCTCCTGTCCAGGTGGGTTTGAGGGCTCTTCATAGAACCCCAAACTGGTCTGGGTTGGGAGGAACCCCAAGGAGCACAGAGCTCCATCCCCCTGCCACAGGCAGGGACACCAACCTCCAGGTCTGGAGCTACACAAGGATGCCCAGGCCCCCATCTTTTAGGACAGTTTGTGCCCTGCAGCTGAGCCCTGAGCACTGGAGTGCAGAGTCCTGCTCAGGGTGGATCCAGGATGTAGTGTCAATCAGATAGGAAGCAGGCATGGCCCGAGCTGGGATCCCTTCCTCAGGGGCTGGAGGAGGTCTGAGAGAGGAGGGACTGAAGATATTTGCATTACTGTACAGCTCCTGACCCTTGGGACTGTGATGGTGGGCATGGGGCAGAGCCCCTCTCCCCCAGGCGTGGGATGGGTGATACTGGTCAACAGTCAGTGCATCCCAGCATCCCACTGGGACCAGCTGCCGTTGCACTGGTGACCTTCCCCTGGTCCTTCAGACACCAGCTTTGTGTGCAGGGCTGCAGACACCCCCTTTGGCACTAGGAAATGCAGAATCCAGTCTGGTGGGACACCGAAGGGAAGAAATCAAGCCATTGTACCTCACTTCAGGGGGCAAAGCTGCCAAATAAAAGCTGGCAGCTCAGCCAGCTTTGCATCTCTTTGGGGTAAGGTCCCAGCTGAGGGAGAGCTGGGGCTCAGGAAGAGCCACCATCCCTGGATGTGTTTAAAAAAGGCTCGATGAGGTGCTTGGGGATATGGTTTAGCTTAGGATGGGAATGGTTGGACTTGATCTTAAAGGGCTTTTCCAAGCTGGTGACTCTGTGAGACTCCTGTGCTGACCCCCCACCTCTGGCAGCGGGCGTTTGGACCGACCTTACATCACCCAGAAGCATTAACTGGTTGTGCTGCTGCAGGTAAACAGGGGGCTAGAAACTGCCTGTGGTGGCTGCAGGGAGTGGAAAGGAGGTGAGATCTTCAGTTGGTGTTGGGAATAGTGCTAGGAGATTCCCAAATCTCACTGCCCAAGAGGCACCAAGGGCCCTGGTGTGGTCAGAACTCCGGTTAAAGCATTCCCTACCATCACCTCCTGAGCTGGGTGACCTTCTCCTCCTCTCTTTGCTGCTACTCACCTCTCTCTTTCCATTCTCCTTAGGAAGAAACTAGCGCTTTGTTGCTGTGAAACCACGTTGTAAAGAAACCCCAAACTGGAATCCTTTGTCCAGCCTGTTTCCCAGTGTGCCCATCTGGTCTGGGATGCCTGAGAATTGGAAAAGGATGGAGCAGACATCTTACAGCCTGCTCCTTGGGGACTGCATCCCTCCTGCCAGGGCTTGTCACCTCAGCAGGAGCACAGCATCACCTGGCCTTTGGTGGTGGCACTTGGTCTGCTGGAGCTGGAACGCCGGGAGCGTGGCAGTACGGAGACCGGCCTAGTTGGGTCTGGTTTTGGGTCTGTTTAGTAACTGGTGTAACTGTGTTTTCATTTGTATTTCTTCTTTTCTTTTATATGCAAAAGCCATTTAATTTTCTATGCAGTTCCCAAAGGTCTCCCCCTTTGCAGGTGCTGGGTGGAAGATCCCTGCAGGAGAGCCAAGCCAAGTGGCTGACAGTTCCTTTTTAAGGAGGAATTCTGGAACCTTCTGCACACAGTGTCCCTTTGCTGAGCTCCTGCCTGTTAGACCCCACTTACCACCCCCGAGCCCCTGGGGATGAGGGCCCTGTATTTTTGAAGGATATGGCATTTTTCCTAGGTGAAGCCACAAGGAAAGAGGGCTGGAAGGCAGTGCCCTAAGAGCAGAGATACCAAGTTCAGTGTTTCTCTGTGCTTGGAGAGTTACTGACCCTTGGAGAGTTGCTCCCTCCTGAAGGGACTGAGGGCTCCACAGAGCACACTGCAGCCTTTGTGGAAAGCCTGTGAAGAGGGCAGGAGGGACCAGGGCATCAGTTGTCTCCCCGCAGAGCTGACAGTGAGTTTAACCCCTCTGGAATAGGAGGAGGATCTCCTGGCTCTAGGTGCCTACTTCTCTCACGAGGACTGCACGGGTTTTGCTTACTGGTTTACAAACCCCTTGGTGACCAGTTCAATTTCTTACTGAAACTGGTGCAGACAGGCTTGGAAGGACTTTGAGCACCTGGAACCAGGCCTGGAGTACCTTGTGTCACGCTCTGAAACGAATCCTGGGATTCCAACCTGCATCCGTCCAAGTGAAACTCCCAGGAAAGCAGCTCTGCCTTCTGCTGGCTCTGTGTAGCACAGCAAGTCACATGTCCCTAAAGCAGCACAGAAATTGTCTGAGGTTGAGTGAGAGGGAGCACGGAGGGTGATGCTGCTGCACATCTGGCTCATCTTTGGGTATTCAGAGTCCTCTGGTCCAGGCTGAGGGTCCTGGGTGATGCAACACCTCTGCTTTAACTGTGCTAAAGGCAAAATGGTCAGAGAATTAAGAATCTTTGCAACTGCCACAAAGCCCAGGTGTGCTGGGTTAGTCTCCTTTCATGGCAGTGCTGTTCTTCCTGCCTTCTCTCTCTGCTCCAAGCTCGGGCGATGCAACCTGAAACAGAAACAGAGACCAGGTTGGGATTTACCCTGCCTTGTGCTCCCTCAGATCAGGTGGAAGAGACTGGGGGCTGCAGAAGCACCTCCCTCACAGCATCCCCTGCGCTGCAGTGCCACGGTGGCTGGGAAAACCTCAGTGCCAGGAAGCTGAGATGTGCTGGGCTGTAGCACTGGCGTTCACATGGGGTCCCTGTTCCCTTCCCCTTCGTACCCCTGAGGTGGTCAGTACTTATCTGGGCAGCAGGGGAGGACACAGGCAGGGTTGTACTAAAGGGAACTGCAGATGGATTTAGGAGCTCACCAAGCGAGGTGGAAACCAGCACCTCACTCCTGGAGACCCAAATCCTGGCGCTCAGCTCCTCCTGCACCCTTTGGATGGCAGTAAGCACAAGAAGAGGCGAGCGAGCAGGGCTCGGCGTAGCACCCATCACGCGCTTCATGGCTCAGATCAGGGACTGTCACCGCAGGCACTCATGGACTCCACACCACTGGGCAGGGCTCCGCGCACGCACGCACGCACACATGCATGCCCAGGCCTACACACGCACCAGACCCACACTCACCCACACATCCTCGCCAAAAACAACTGAAAATAAAAGTGATCTCAGTCTCAAGGAGAAGCCTGGGCTGCATGGTTTGGTGTTCCTCTTCCAGTGCCTCCAGGGAGCCTGCCTCTGGAAGGGTCTGTGCCTGTTTGTAGAGCTGAGGGCTCCTCAATGCAGACCTGGAGTGTTGTGTCCAGTGCTGGGCTCCCTGGGACAAAACAGCCAGGGGTCTCCTGGAGAGAGTCCAGCGGAGGCTACGAAGGGGATGAAGGGTCTGGAGCATCTCCCCTGCGAGGAAAGGCTGAGTGAGCTGGGGCTGTTCAGCCTGGAGAGAAGCAGCCTGAGAGGGGATCTGATCAATGGGGATCAATAGCTGAAGGGTGGCACACAGGGGGACATGGGCAGCCTCTTCTCAGGGTCTGTGGGGACAGGACAACGGCCGATGGCCTCAAGTTGGAGCCCGGGAAGTTCCACCCCAATGTGGGGAAGAACTTCTTCCCGGTGAGGGTGAGGGAGCCCTGGGCCAGGCTGCCCAGGGGGTGTGGAGTCTCCTTCTCTGGAGAGATTCCGGCCCTGACCTGTCCTAGGGACCCTGCTTTGGCAGGGGCTTGGACCCCATGGGCTCTGGAGGGCCCTTCCCACCCCTGTGATTCTGTGGATCTTAAAGACAGAGCTTTTAGGAGCAGTGTTAGCAAATTATTCATAAAATCATAAAGAGATCTGGCACTGAATGAAGCTGACCTTGCAGCCCTGAACCATTCCCACTCCAAAACAGATTTCCCCTGCAGTGTTGAGGGGCTTTGTGAGGCCATCTCAGTGGGTTTCATCAGTACTGTGGTGGTTGCTTTCCCACAAAGCTTGGTTCCCTGCCAGCCCTGCTCAAGTGCCACACTGTGCAGAGGCAAACACAGTATGATGGATACCCCTCTGATGCCATCATGGGCATTAGCAGGAGCACTACGAGGGTGAATAAAAGTAGAGAGCAAGCCCCTCTCACACTGCCCTGAGCTGCTGTGTGTGACCCTACTTCCATGGGGGGTGAAGGTGAGACAGAGCTCTGTGGCACCCCCAAGGTCTGGGGAAGGGGCAGTGGTATCCACAGCAAGGTGCTGGTGGGCAGTGGGAGGCAGGACAGTGCAGGCGGCTGGGCCCCAGCAGAGAGTTGTAGGGGTTAGAAGCCACTTAAAGAGATCATCGGGTCCAACCCCATGGAGGAGCCAGGCTGTTTAGGGGCTGGCAGATGCAGAGGGATGGGGATGCTTGTGTCAGGTGGGTGCAATGGATGTGTCGGTGGCCATCGCTGAGTGAGGGAAGGAAGTCTCTGAGGATGTGCCTGGACTGTGGGAAGAACCAGCAGAAACCTGACTGGTGATGGACAGAGACCTTCCTTCACCTCCACCTGGCCAAGAAGAGCCCAGGGGCTCTTGTGTCTCATCCCATGTGTGACTGCGGATCAGGGGACCTGGAGAACAGCATGAGGGAGCTTCCCTGGGCAGGGTGAGGATGGGGGACAGCAGCCTGGCTCGGGCAGCTGGGCTCCGGCCACCCACAGCCCCCGGGGGTCCCAGCCGTGCCCTTGGGATGCACCGCAACGCGGCCGGAGCTTCCAGAAAGCTGCTGGGGCCCGAACGCAGGAGCAAGCCCGCGCAGGGAGGCGGAAGGGCGGGGGCCGCAGGGCCGGGGCGGGCCGGGCGGGGCCGCCAGTGCCTCACGCCCGCGGCGACCCGTTACCCAGGGCGGGGCAGGCGGGAGGCGCGCGCCCAGCGCCCACCCCGCTCTGCGGCAGCCCGGAAGCGCCCGGCGAGGCGGTGGCGGCGCCTCCCCCCGCCCAGGGGCGGCCCCCGCGCTCTCCCCGCCCCGCGACGGGCCGCCGCCGACATGGAGGCGCCTGAGGAGGCCGGTCCGCGGGTTCTTCCCGGTGACGCGTCGCCGCCCGCTGCTCGTCCGCCGGTGAGTGCGCTGAGGCGGCGGGAAGCGCCAGGCGGCCCGGCCCGGCCCGGCCGGGGCCGGGGGATGCTTGGCCCGCCGGGCATAGAGCCGCCGCCGCGGCCCGCCGCCCTCCCCCGCGCATGCGCGGAGCCGGCGGGACCCGGTCGCCCGCTCACCTCGGGCCTCCTCCGGGCTTCCCGGGCCGAGAGCCGCGTTACCGCGGGGTCCCGCCGGCCTTTCCCCCGCCTGCTGAGCCCCGGCGGCTGCCGCGGCTGCGAGTAGCGGCGCGGGGGGCCGAACCCGCCTGGGGTCTGTCCCTCCTCGCTCGCCGGGGGGGCGCGTTCGGCGGGGCCCCGCGCCTCGGCCGCCTCACGGGCTGCGCGCCCGCGGGTCTCCCGCCTACCGCCCGCCCGTCGCGGGGAAGCGGCTCCTCCCACCCTGAGGCTGCTTCGGCCCCTCGGAGCTGCTTCTTGCCATGACTTCAGCCCCCCCGGGTGTTAGAAGGGCTTTTGGAACGTCAGGGAGGCCCAAAGGAAGGCGGAGGAGCCGAGTGGGTGCCGGTGTTGTGTTGCTCACGCACCCCCCCGCTGGAGTCCAGGGGGGTAGATAATGGCAGGACAAGGGGGAATGGACTAAAGCTAAAGGAGGGAAGGTTTAGATTAGATATTAGGGGGAAGTTTTTTACAGAAAGAGTGGTGAGGGGCTGGAAGGGGCTGCCCAGAGAGGGGGTGGGTGCCCCGTGTCTGGGGGTGTTCAAGGCCAGGTTGGCTGGGGCCCTGGGCAGCCTTGTGTAGCTCCAGGCCTGGAGGTTGGTGTCCCTGCCTGTGGCAGGGGGTTGGAGCTCTGTGCTCCTTGGGGTCCTTTCCAACCCAGACCATTCTATGATTCTATGACACGTTGGTTTTAGGGCTCTGCCTTCTCGTTCTGCCCCCCTCAAATGACCTCTGGGTTCCTCTTGTTAGAAATGCCAAAGGTCCTAAGAAAGGACTCGTGGTAGTCATACTAGTGAGGCAGTAATTTATTATATGTTCTTGCAAGAGTGGGTGACCTAGCAAAGTAGGCACACTCTGTCTGACTCTTGGTCAAAGTTTGTAGCATTTTTATATCATGTCCCCGTTCAAAACCCCTCCCCTCTTTCTCTATAGATTAATCACAGAACCACAGCGGTTGGAACGGACCTCGAGAGCCCATCGGGTCCAACCTCCTGCCAAAGCAGGGTCCCTAGGACAGGTCACACAGGTCGGTGTCCAGACGGGGCTGGAATCTCTCCAGAGAAGGAGACTCCACACCCCCTGGGCAGCCTGTCCCAGGGCTCCCTCACCCTCACTGTGTAAAAGTTCTTCCATATGTTGGTGTGGAACTCCCTGTGCTCTAATTTGCAGCCATCGCCCCTTGTCCTGTCTCCAGAGACACTGAAAAGGGGCTGGACAATTCCCCCTGCATCCCATGCTTAAGATATTTACGAACATTAATGAGGTCCCCCTTTAGTCTTCTCTTCTCAAGACTGAACAGCCCCAGCTCACTCAGCCTTTCCTCGCAGGGGAGATGCTCCAGGCCCTTCATCCCCTTCGTAGCCTCCGCTGGACTCTCTCCAGGAGACCCCTGGCTGTTTTGTCCCAGGGAGCCCAGCACTGGACACAACACTCCAGGTGGGGCCTGACCAGGGCAGAGCAGAGGGGAAGGATCCCTTCCTTTGACCTGCTGGCCACGTTTCTCCTGATGCCCCCCAGGATCCCATTGTCTCTCTTAGCCACCGAGGCACACTGCTGGCTCATGGCCACCCTGTCACCCACCAGGACCCCCAGGTCCTTCTCTGCAGAGCTCCTCTCCAGCAGGTTGTACCCCAGCCTGTACTGATACAAACGGTTGTTCCTTCCCAGGTGCAAGACTTTACACTTGCTTTTGTTGAACCTCATCTGGTTTCTCCCTGCCCAGCTCTCCAGCCTGTCCAGGTCTCTCTGGATGGCAGCACAGTGCTCCTGTGTGGCAGCCACTCCTCCCAGCAAAATTGACGGGCTCAGCCTAGGCTCCTTCACGTCTGTCAGGGTCCTGAGCTATCTTACAAAGCACCCAACTGTTGCATATCCCTTTTGTCTGGGCCCTTTGAAGTCACATTGGAACCTTCAGACGCTTGCCTTTCTCTTCACTGTCCAGGCAGCTGGGTAGTGGGGCTTAAATGGGACATGGGCCTCGGGTTGAAGGAAGTCAAAGCTCAATACAGGTTTCAGTTTGACTCATGCAGCAGCACCTTCCTATGGGCTGTTTCTGCTGAGATGGGACCTTAAAGCAATTCAAGACTAAGTGACATTCTAACCCCCCTTCCCCCATAAATCGCCTGATAACTTCAGCATTGCCAAAGCCTGTTTGTGGAGCTGGATTTCCTTAGGTTCCAACCCATGACCTCACCCACGATTTAACCACTTATCTCATTGTCCAGGATCATCTTTATCTTTCAGCAGAGCTATGTTTTCGAACTGAACACTTATTTGAGAGAGAGATTTTGCCATAATTCTTTTAACACAACCAACAGCAAAACTACATTAACGGTATTCCCCCTGTATTTTATGTGCTGTCCTCACTTCCCTCCAAAGGATTTCTGATGAGGCAGCCTGAGTCCTCTACTTTCCAAGTCAGTAAAAAATGCAACCACCCTTCTTCAGTTTGCAAAAGCAAGGTTTCTCAGCATTTTCCACCCTCCCTCCACTAGGCTGGGCAGCGCTGCGGGGCCAGCGATGGGAAGGCTACCGGGAAGAGCTCCGCCGCCGCTCCGAGTGACTTCAGCGACCCGGTGTACAAAGAGATCGCCATGACCAATGGCTGCATCAACAGGATGACCAGAGATGAGCTCAGAAGTAAGCTCGCCGAGTTCAAGCTTGACACCAGGTTAGGCTTGACTTGCACACCTGCTTGGCTCGAGAGCAGTAGAGCTGGAAGGGGTGGTTATTTTACAGGGTAAAACCACAGGGCAAAGCAAAAAGCAGATGCAACACCAAACACTCGGTTGTTTTCACAGGGCAGTCTTGATGCAGCTTTTGTTGTAGGATTAGATGCACATGATGGTGCTTAACATGCTGGCAGAGATGTGTTAGCACTGCTTGTATCAAAAATAGTGTGGCCAGCAGGTCTGGGGAGGGGATTGTGCCCCTGGACTGGGCGCTGGGGGGGCTGCACCTCGAGTGCTGGGTCCAGTTCTGGGCCCCTCACTCCCAGAAGGACCTGGAGGTCCTGGAGCTTGTCCAGAGAAGGGCAACCAGGGTGGGGAAGGGGCTGGAGGGCAGATCCTCTGAGGAGCAACTGAGGGAGCTGGGGGTGTTCAGCCTGGGTTGGACTCGACAAGCTCTGGAGGTCGCTTCCAACCCCTATGAGTCTGTGACGAGATGGTATATTCACCTGGTCACATTAGCTTCCTCCTGATGGAAGAGGACAGGGCTAGGTATATTGGAGGAGTGGTTCCTGCTCAATCAGAAATGATCTGTGAGAAGGCTGTCAGATTCTGCTGTGGACAGACAAATTTGGGATGTGGAGAAAGTGCTCAGCTGGGAAAAACAAAGTGTATTGTTTCTGCTGGCAGGTTAAGAGGGGTGGGGGGAGCAGTTAGCTAATTGGGGAGCAATTGCTCTGGAGGAAGAGGGGATTAGAAAGGTGAGGTGAAATCTGAAAGGAGACGTTTGGCTTCCTAGAGAAAGCTGTAGGAGGATGTTCAGAGGAAAACAGGATCAGCAATTTGTTTGAAAAGAATAAAAAAAAAAAAAATGTTCAGGTGGGAAATGCAACCTGTTACTTTCACCGCCTCTGTCTGCAGATGTTCTGGCTGCACCAGGCTTTGTAATTACTCCCTTGGTTAAAACCCTTTGGCTCCTCAGGAGGAGAAAAAAATATCATTACCTGGTGATATTCTTAGTGAACAGGTTACATTGGTACAGCTACTCAGCAGTTACTCTGATTTAACAATGAAAAGCAGCATTCAAATAGTAAATTCTATGTTTGTGGTTTCCTCCTAGGTTATTACTTTTGTGTTTGTGGGGTTTTATTCAGTTATAAATGCAGAAGGTTTTAATCTTTTCTTTAGCTAAGCTAGACTTTTTATCAACATGTTCAGTTAAGCTGCTCAGAATATGTCTGGCATGTAAGCAGGTAGAATCACCTGTAATGTAATGAATTAGCAGATTGCCAAACACCATCCTTTCCCTTGGGGTTGTTTTGGTAGAAGATCATAGAATCCCAGACTGGTCTGGGTTGGGAGGGATCCCAAGGAGCACAGAGCTCCAACCCCCTGCCACAGGCAGGGACACCAACCTCCAGGCCTGGAGCTACACAAGGTTGCCCAGGGCCCCAGCCAACCTGGCCTTGAACACCCCCAGACACGGGGCACCCACCCCGTCTCTGGGCAGCCCCTTCCAGCCCCTCACCACTCTCTCTGCAAAGAACTTCCCCCTAAGATCTCCTCTAACCCTCCCCTCCTCCAGCTTCACCCCATCCCCTTGTCCTGCCAGTCTCTGCCCTTGAACAAGCTGATTCCCCTCCTGTTCCTCTGCTCCCTTCAGGGATGGGAAGGGTGCAATGAGGTCCCCCCACAGCCTTCTCTTCTCCAGGCTGAACCAGCCCAGCTCCCTCAGCCTCTCTCCATAGGGGAGCTGATCCAGCCCTCTGAGTGTCTCCGTGGCTCCTCTGCCCCCTCTCCAACAGCCCCACATCTCTCTTGCACTGGGGGCCCCAGCTCTGGACACAGGACTCCAGCTGGGGCCTCACAGGGCAGAGCAGAGAGGGACAATCCCCTCCCTGTCCCTGCTGCCACCCCTCTGCTGATGGAGCCCAGGATCCCATCTCCCTTCCCAGCTGCAGAAGCCACTGCTGGCTCATGGGAAGTGTCTCCCCCACCAGAACCCCCAGGTCCTGCTCAGCAGGGCTGCTGCCCAGGAGCTTTTCTCCCAGGCTGTGTGTGCATCTGGGATTCCTCTGGTCCAAGTGCACAATGTCTTGTAGGTGTGATGAGGAAAAAGTAATTTCCCCTCCATCAGCTCCTATCTTGTTTCAGCTTGAGATGAACTGCTCATTAGATTTAGCTAAATTAATAAACCTGAGTGGAAAAAGGTTTCTCTCTGTGTTGTCAAATGCAGTTTCAGCAGGCTGATTCCTGTTTTTCTTTGTGGATCTTTTGGGCAATTCTTCTGGTGATACCACTTGCTACCAATAGCTCTTCAGGCTTCTGTGGGTTGGTTTGCAATGTGTCATTCCAGAAATAAACTCCCTCTGAGGACCCTGGTATGCCAGTTTGCCCAGCTCTGGTTTGGTCCCTAGCCGTTGGGTTGAAAAGACCCAGCAAGTCACTAATCATTTACCACTGTGAGTTGATGTGTGAGCCAGAAACCTCCTGAAAAGCAGGTTCTGGAGCAGGAAGCATTTCTGACAGCTGAAACCTTGAACATTTTGTGTTGCTTAAGCTCAATTTTAAATTGGAATGGAGAGAGACTTAAACCATGGGTGTGTTAGCTAGATTCTGAGCTGGATTGGGAGTTACCTGCACCACTGATGCAGAAAGCCTGGGGAGATAAGGTTGCTTCCAGGGCCAGAGGTCATCTAGCAGCTACATTTAGGAGGTCATCTAGGTCATCTACAAAGACCTGGGCTTTGCAAAGGCTTCAGCTGCTGAACTGGAGGTGCCTGGAGAGTGGCTGCACTTCCCAGTCTGTCCCCAAATACTGATTCTATCTACATGTTTTAGTTGTCAGGGCAGGGGGGATGGCAGCCTCTGGGTTGTCCCAGATAATATCAACTACGTGCTAACGCTGGATTCTGGCTTTGGAAGTGCTGCTGTTCAAAATGAGAGGAATAGATGCTGAATTTTGGGCTGGCTTCAGTTCTGCACCGGTGAAATAACTAACTGAGTGTGGCCACTGTCACTTCTGTCTTCAGAGGGGTGAAGGATGTGCTGAAAAAGAGACTGAAGAACTACTACAAGAAGCAGAAGCTGATGCAGAAGGAGCCCCTCAATGGAGACAGCTACTACGACTACATCTGCGTCGTGGACTTCGAAGCAACATGTGAGGAAGGGAACCCACCTGAATTCGTCCACGAAATAATTGAGTTCCCCATTGTCCTGCTGAACACACGTACCCTGGAAATAGTAAGTGCTCTAATTATGGTGTCAGTGTGCTGTTCCACAGTGGGACTTCTTTGCTTCAGAAAATCTAGATGACTTTTTAGGTAGGAAGCTAAAAATAGCTTTTTCTCTCCTTGTTTTTCTAAGACCTGTCAGCTGTGCCTCCTCTAAACAACCAGAGCTTGCTCTCTGTTCCTGGAGCATCTGTAGTAGGTCATGCACCTGCTCTTGACTCCCTCTGCTGATACACAGGACTTTCAGTTTCTCAGCTGTCCTCCCCAACTACACCCTGCTTCTTTCTCACTTTAAGATCTACAGAGCTGTTTCTAGGACTCGAGGTGCTCATTGTAAACAAGAATTAGCAAACCCTGTGGTTTTATGTGGGGCAGTCTAGGGGATCCCAATGGAGAGGGCTAGAAAGTGGAGCTGAGCAAACACTGGTTCTTGGTGGGCTAGGCTATTTCCTGCAATAGACAGCTGTGTAACCTAATTGTAAAGACTTAGTAGGCATTGGGCAGCCTGAAGTACAGGTTTCTTTTAGGAAAACCTCTGTGCTGTCTCACTGAACCTGAGTGACTCAGGGAAACAGAGGAATTGTGCCCCCCTCTGACTATGGGTTCCTTTATTGAGGGCTTCTGAGCAGAGGAGGATGTTCAGTAATCACTGTGGAGCTGCGTTGCAGTGTAGCTGCATCTGTGACTAACTGCTCTGTGCAGATCCAGTAGTAGGGAAGAGCATGGGGTTTTCTTTTTCCTCTATCCAGAAGGTTTTATATAGCAGCAGGGCTCTGGGGCTTTCTTTTTGCTGTGGAACTTGAATGTAGTCTTCACTCTTGACAGAATCACAGAATCTCTAGGTTGGAAAAGCCCTTTAAGCTCATTCAGTCGAACTGTACCCATCCTCTACTAACCCAGATCTCTCAGTACCTCATCTCCCCGGCTGTTAAACACACCCAGGGCTGGGGACTCAGCCCTCTCCCTGGGCAGCCTGTGCCACAGCCCCACAACTCTGCCAGGGAAGAACTTTTCCCTCCCAGCTGAGCTGACCCTGCCCTGGGGCAGCTTGAGCCCATTCCCCCTCGTCCCATCTCCTGTCCACTGGCTGAAGAGACCATCGCCCACCTCTCTGCACCCTCCTGGCAGGGCAGTGGAGGTGGGGAGAAGGTCTCCCCTCAGCCTCCTCTTCTCCAGGCTCAACACCCCCAGCTCCCTCAGCTGCTCCTCAGAGGATTTGCCCTCCAGCCCCTTCCCCAGCCTGGTTGCCCTTCTCTGGACACGCTCCAGCACCTCCAGGTCCTTCTTGGAGTGGGGGCCCAGCATTTTGCTTGTTTCTTGTACCACTTGGTTTCCCAGAGTGAGGTCACTGTGTTTCATCTCAGGCACCCAGAGGTGTGTGACTCGCGTGCAGCCTCTGAGACATGTGCCCTGTTGCCTTCCATTAGAGATGCCACCTACAGAGAGGCTGAGGGAGCTGGGCTGGTTCAGCCTGGAGAAGAGAAGGCTGTGGGGGGACCTCAGTGCAGCCTTCCCATCCCTGAAGGAAGCAGAGGAACAGGAGGGGAATCAGCTTGTTCAAGGGCAGAGACTGGCAGGACAAGGGGGCTGGAGTGAAGCTGCAGGAGGGAAGGGTTAGAGGAGATCTTAGGGGTAAATTCTTTGCAGAGAGAGTGGTGAGGGGCTGGAAGGGTCTGCCCAGAGAGGGGGTGGGTGCCCCGTGTCTGGGGGTGTTGAAGGCCAGGTTGGCTGGGGCCCTGGGCAGCCTTGTGTAGCTCCAGGCCTGGAGGTTGTTGGCCCTGCCTGTGGCAGGGGGTTGGAGCTCTGTGCTCCTTGGGGTCCCTCCCAACCCAGACCGGTCGGGGATTCTAAAACTCATCAGGCTTTTCTTGTGCCTCTCACTTCTCTTTTCCTTCCTGATGTTCTGCAATTCCTGAACACCTCAAGCTGGACACACGGCCCCTGGGCAAATCAAACTGCCACACAGCGTGCAGCTGCTGAGTGTTTGATTCTCTCTTGCTACAGGAAGACACCTTTCAGCAATATGTGAAGCCAGAGATCAATCCCAAGCTTTCCAACTTCTGCATCAACCTGACAGGAATCACCCAGGTACTTTGGACTTTGGTTTCTTCAGGAAAAAAATATGCAGAGATGGTGATGGGGGATATAAAAGCGGTGTTGATGGTTTCACACTGCTGATCTTTGATGGCAGATTTTCTTAATCCCCCCCCCCAATTAAATTGGTCATTTAGGTGTTTGTAAGGAGCTGTAGGGAAAAACATTCCTTTTGTAATCCATGTGTAGAAACTGTAGTAGACCAAAGCAGCTTTAGAACTGCATTGATTCCTCTTCTAAGATGTTTATTCTGAGGGATTTTAGGACAGCAATGGTTTTTGAGCAGGAGACCTGAACAGGAGCTTGGGAAACAAGCTCCAAGGCTTTAATCCAAGTTCAGCAGCTGAGTAACCTGTTACCTTTACAGATGTCATTTGAAGATTGGCTCTTTTAGTGGTGCTTTTGTGTTTCCAGTTTAGAAAATCTGCTTATTTTCCTGTGTAATCACCTTCTAAAGGTCTTTGTGAAGCTCAGTGATTCAGTGAGTGCCTACATACCCAGAGGATTCTTACACTTTGGGCTTTCCTAAAGGTGTGCCACACTTTTGTTCCTTTTTCCCCCTTAGGACATTGTTGATAAAGCTGATACCTTTCCTCACGTGCTGCGGAATGTGGTGGAGTGGATGAGGCAGCGGGAACTGGGAACCAAGTACAGCTATTCCATGCTGACAGATGGGTATGTCCCTGGGTGACCTTCAGCACCAGCTGAATCCATGAAGCACCGTTTGATCTTGGCACAAGTATCATTAAAGCTGGATCACACCACTACCATTTTATTATCCCAGACTCACCAGGTTGGAAAAGCCCTTTAAACTCATCAAGTCCAACCACTCCTGTCCTATGCTGACCCATATCTCTAACTACCTCATCTATCCCTTTTTTAAACATACCCAGGGAACGTGAAAATAGTTCTAACTTTTGGGAAAACCCAAAAAGCTGAACTAAACCACTTGAAATTAAGCTTATATCCATTAGATGGCACTGTTTTCCCTTTCTTTATGCAACGGGGTGATGCTGAGAGGGCTTTTTATCCTTCCTTGCTGTTGTAATTGTGCTCACACCTAGCTAGTGCAGCACCTAACAGGTGAAAATAAGGCTCTAAGGAACTCCCAAAACACCTCTGCTCTTCTGAATCCAAGGTTTCACAGGTCTGTGGTGCTTGTGTTGTATCCCCTGTTACTACACTCTGTAGATTTGGCTGGGAGCAGTATGAGATAAACACTGTTATAGGATAGAGAGAAATGGCTGGTGCAGGAAGCTCTGTTTGCTTTAGAAGCTCTGCAGGGTCCCACTTCTGGTAAGTGTTGAGGGATTGACTGGTTCTAGAGCTGACACCTGGATGTGCCCTCTCCCAAAGGCTGGGTGGAAAATCAAGTCCTGTAATAACTGTGGAGTGAACAGGTCTTGAGGTCTCACTATTGCTGTGATGCATTGTTGTGATCTTAGCGTTGCTATACAATTAAAGTTTGAGCCTTATCACAGATTTACAAGGTTGGGAAAGACCTTTAAGATCAAGTCCAACCGTCCCTGTCCAGTGTCCATATCTCTAAGTATCTGATCTACCCTTTTTTTGACCCCACCCAGGGCTGGGGACTCAGCCCCCTCCCTGGGCAGCCTGTGCCACAGCCCCACAACCCTGCCAGGGAAGAACGTTTCCCTCCCAGCTGAGCTGACCCTGCCCTGGGGCAGCTTGAGCCCATTCCCCCTCGTCCCATCTCCTGTCCCCTGGCTGAAGAGACCATCGCCCACCTCTCTGCACCCTCCTGGCAGGGCAGTGGAGGTGGGGAGAAGGTCTCTCCTCAGCCTCCTCCAGGCTAAATCTCAAGTAGCACTGCCCAGGGAGTTTCACTGTAGGTGATAGGTGCCTTTTAGCTGTGAAACATTACTATTCTGTGAACATTTCTGTGGTCCTCCCTCTTGCAGTGAGAGATTTCAGTAGCACAGAGAGGTTTTTAACATTAGCCATGCTGAGGTGAATGATGCACTCCCATGCTGTTTGCCTGGGGTGAGTCTTTGCTGCACTGGATTAAACAGCAGCCCTGTGCTGCTCTGTTACAAGGACAGAGAGATAGACCTCGAAACAAAACTGGGGTGTGTGGTTCAGGAATAAAGACCAGGGGGATCTTCCTATGAATTCCCAACACTTCTGCCAAGTAGAACACAGATAAACTCTAGTCTGAGTGGCTTGAAAAATAATGTATCATAGTAGATGAATGGCTACATAATGAAAACTTTTTAAGTAATCCAACTTAATCATTTATTAGTTGCTGTGAGACTTTTTCTCAAAATTCCTGAGGATTTGGACAATGACTTTTCTCTTTTCTGATGATGAACCATAGCACCAGGATGTGGTTGTGAACAGTGAAGCCATTTCAAAGCTGCCATGCAAAGCTTGAGGTGTATGATTCAGATCTGCATACACCTTAAAAATGAGTTAAATTAATGTCATTCTGACTCAGCATTTACCACAGTTCCTTATGTTAATTCAGCTATTTGACTAATTTGTTTAAATCTATGATTAGGGTTCTATCTTTGGAAGCAACGGTGAATTAAAGAAGAAAATGCTAAAGCAAAACCAAGTGCAGGACTGGTTTTATTGCCCATCCTAGATTGGGTTGGGAATCCCTCTTCAGGGGAATGCCCTCAGTGAAATTCCTCAAGGGAAATAGGTGCAGTGAAACTCCTGTCATAGAGGTGACATGTAGATGGCTGTGAGAGAGGGGATAAAAGGCTGTGTTCTAGCTTGAAGCCTACAGACTTGTTGGGGTGGTTCCAACCTTCAGGAAGGCAGGACAGAAGTATGTAGGGATATAGTTTCTTCATCCATAAAGGTCTGGTTGTCCTAAAACCATGTGCAGCCTTTCAGTAACCTGTGTTAAGCAGAGAGGTGCACGAGGACCCCAGTGATAGGAGGATTTAAGGTGTCACTCGTTTCTCTGTGGGCTGTAGAATCACAGAGTCATCGAATTGTCTTGGTTGGAAGGGACCCTTTGGATCATCGAGTCCAACCATCACCCCAACCTGCCCACCCACCACTAACCCATGTCACTCAGCACCACGTCTACCCAGCTTTTGGGATGGAGACCCCACCGCTTCCCTGGGCAGCCCGTCCAGTGCCTGACAACCCTCTCTGGGAAGAACTTTTCAGCTTTTTCAGCTGGGAGGGAAAAGTTCTTCCCTGGCAGAGTTGTGGGGCTGTGGCACAGGCTGCCCAGGGAGGGGGCTGAGTCCCCAGCCCCGGGTGTGTTTAACAGCCGGGGAGATGAGGTACTGAGAGATCTGGGTCAGCACAGGACAGGGATGTTTGGACTCCAGGGGCTTAAAGGGCTTTTCCAACCTGGTGAGCCTGTGACTGTAGCAGAAGGGCTACAGGACTTCTCTTCCTATTGACCACCAAGGAAAAAGAGCCCTTCATGCTACAGTTGTACAATATGTAGGCTGCAAAACGTGTAGATTAATATATTACTGACATTTCTTCTCTTTTTCTTCTTTTGCCTTTTAAGATCTTGGGATATGAGTAAATTCCTGAACATCCAGTGCCGTG